>NC_044918.1:10109397-10110044 GCF_003576645.1 Ipomoea triloba
AACGAGGATCAATGGGAATTTAAAAAGAGTAACTTTTACCAAAAGTAGCAAGTGGAGCATGGACTCAAGAAAGTGGATTATGGAATATCCACTACCAAACAAAAGGCTCAAGTTACAAGACCACCACTCCATGAAAAACGCTGAAAAGATGCAAGTCCCATACACAGCATGGGAGACAAATTTCAAACGGAATAATTTTCCCTCCAACGGAATTATTCCTTTACTCTCATATAAAAAGGACGTGAAGACACAGATCAAAAAAAAATAAGGGGGAACTTTCGTAAGAGATAGGTTCGATTCGAAAATCTTAAGAGGTGTCTATTTCAAACGTTCAAGTGCCTGAGCTCAATCCGGAATATCATCCTGATATTCAAAATAGCGAGAAAACACATCTTAGTGTTTGAGAGAGTTACAAAGCTTAAACTGCTATACATCTAGAAGGTGACCGAAGCTGCTCTACATCGAAGTTGATTCAACGATAGCTTTTGGTCAGATTGGAGCTTGTTACATTCTACTGTGACAACTAAAGGTCCTTGCTTTGGATTAAGCAAGAAGAGGCGGAGTAACCTGGCAGCTGTCTAGTGAAGATCCTGAGGCTTGAGGCGGGCTTGGTGATCAAAGCTCAAGTGCTCGAGAGGTGGAGTAAC
>NC_044918.1:10110400-10126195 GCF_003576645.1 Ipomoea triloba
CAAACTCGTGCTAACTAAAAGGGGATAACTTTTCCGCTGCGCATAAAACTTTGTCTTCACCTCATGAGGTATCAAACCTAAACATCCTGAGTTCAATACACACGAGAGGTCGAAAAGATTTGCAAAATCTTATACAAGTCTATTCACCCCCCCCCCTCTAGACTTGTACCCCATCCCCTTGGGACCAACACCCTCGAGTATAAATAATTGCAGTGGGCGGTAGTGAAGAATTGTATGGGTAGATTTATGGTTTGCTCTCCTAGAACACCTATTAATATGCATATGAATGGTAGTACAACTCAAATTCAAATTATTTGTAATAACCTTTACATTTTATTATATAAATTTTGATTTATTTGATGCTTTAAATTATTGATTTACTCCAATTAATTTGTTAATTATTAAGTACTTATTTGATTTTATTATCAAATTAATCAATATGACATTAACACTATAGAAGGAGAAACATATTTATGTTGTGACTGTTTGTGTAAGGCAGAATCAGGTGGTGAAAATCTATCAAAAGTACACACTCCTGAATCTCTAAATAGTTAGAGATTGTTTGGACTTCCTAATCATTCATTGACATTAAAGGTTGGTGCACCTGCTATGTTATTGCAGAACATTGATCACCCTCTTGGTCTTTGCAACGGTACGCCTCTCATCATCACAAGATTGACATATTGTTGGTCCCAAGGGGATGGGGTACAAGTCTAGAGGGGGGGTGAATAGACTTGTATAAGATTTTGCAAATCTTTTCGACCTCTCGTGTGTATTGAACTTAGGATGTTTAGGTTCGATACCTCACGAGGTGAAGACAAAGTTTTATGCGCAGCGGAAATGTTATCCCCTTTTACTTAGCACGAGTTTGAGTTAGTTCGAGAGGTGTGTTTATATGCAGTGCAATCGAGAGGTTAGCGAGAGATAAAAGCAGTAAGTAAATGCAAGAGAGATTTTTAAGTGGTTCGGCCAACCCGCCTACGTCCACTCTTCTTCCAGAAACTCCCTAGAAGGATTGCACTAAAAACTTCCCTTTTTAGTACAATATCGAGCGCTTGAGCTTTGATCACGAAGCCCGCCTCAAGCCTCAGGTTTTTCGCCCCGCTTCTTGTTACTCCACCTCTCGAGCACTTGACCTTTGATCACCAAGCCCGCATCAAGCCTCAGGTTTCTTTCACTCGGACAGCTGCCAGGTTACTCCACCTCTCTTGCTTAATCCAAAGCAAGGTGTTTTTGGTTGTCACAGTTGAATGTAACAGACTCCAATCTGACCACAAGCTATCGTTGAATTAACTTCGGTGTAAAGCAGCTTCGGTCACCTTCTAGATGTATAACAGTTTAAGCTTTGTAACTCTCTCAAACACTAAGATGTGTTTTCTCGCTGTTTTGAATATCAGGATGATATTCCAAGTTAAGCACTTGCACTTGAACGTTTTAATCAGACACCTCTTAAGAATTTCGAACTTGTTAACCTCTTTGAACTTATGAATAATCCCTGAGCTTCTGTGTCTTCACGTCCTTATATATGAGAGTAGAGGAATAATTCCGTTGGAGGGAAAACTATTCCGTTTGAAATTTGTCTCCCATGATGTGTATNCCTCTCGAGCACTTGACCTTTGATCACCAAGCCCGCATCAAGCCTCAGGTTTCTTTCACTCGGACAGCTGCCAGGTTACTCCACCTCTCTTGCTTAATCCAAAGCAAGGTGTTTTTGGTTGTCACAGTTGAATGTAACAGACTCCAATCTGACCACAAGCTATCGTTGAATTAACTTCGGTGTAAAGCAGCTTCGGTCACCTTCTAGATGTATAACAGTTTAAGCTTTGTAACTCTCTCAAACACTAAGATGTGTTTTCTCGCTGTTTTGAATATCAGGATGATATTCCAAGTTAAGCACTTGCACTTGAACGTTTTAATCAGACACCTCTTAAGAATTTCGAACTTGTTAACCTCTTTGAACTTATGAATAATCCCTGAGCTTCTGTGTCTTCACGTCCTTATATATGAGAGTAGAGGAATAATTCCGTTGGAGGGAAAACTATTCCGTTTGAAATTTGTCTCCCATGATGTGTATGGGACTTGCATCTTTTCAGCATTCTTCATGGAGTGGTGGTCTTGTAACTTGAACCTTTTATTTGATAGTGGATATTCCATAATCCACTTTCTTGAGTCCATGCTCCACTTGCTACTTTTGGTAAAAGTTACCCTTTTTAAATTCCCATTGATCCTCGTTTTAGGGAATAAGACTGACTTTGGATTGGTGCACCTTTTGACCGTTTGTTATGGAGTTCTGACGTGGCATCCACTTCTGGCACCTTCTTAATATTTTATCTTCATGATATTCCTCTTCTCCAAACTTTAAGTATGCTTCCTGACTGTCATTCAGCATTACTGGAGAAGTGTCAGTTTATCGAGACCAAGGTTGATGTCTCGATTGTTTGATGTCTCGAACCCAAGCATCGAGAGCTCTACCTCTCGTGCCTTCTTCTGGTCTATCTATTAGCTTACAACACGAAAACTTCTAAGTTGTTCAAACAAGTTTACCTTAAGCTTAAATATTTTCCGAGTTGAGCTCAAATTACCCGGTTGTATTTTCGCTCTTAGTTTACTTATCGAACTTACATTGTTTTGCCTATGTATCGAGACTTGGGGATTCTTACTTAACAGTTGGTATCATCAAAACCTATTACATGATGTTCCTAACAATTTCCCCCTTTTTGATGATGCCAACACTTATACTTACTTATATGGCTGATTTGAAAAAGAAAAAGCATTGATTTTATTTTCAGCGCATATGGTAAGTTTGACAACAATTCTACTAAACATGAATAAGTAAACTCACGCAACACCCCCAGCAGAAGATATATGTATTAAGATTAAGGGAATGTTTACATAACAGAGTTTAGTGGAAAAGATTCAAAGAAATAAGACCAAGAACAACATAAGTATCAATACATTGAAATAAGATGGAGTTTGGACCACGAGAGCTTACTTCTTGTTGGCTTTCCTCTTCTTGTTAATGGTTTCTCGTGTCTTGATGGGGTCTTTCGGATTTACCAGGCTTATGTATTCATCCGTGACATCTAGATGCCTGTAGTTCCTGTAGGCTTCCCCCACGAACTCACCATCAATTACTCCATCTTTCCACCAGGCAATGCATTCTTCTAGAGACATATTGCTGTGTGTAGATATCCCAGTGATTTTCAGAAGCTTGAATATCTCCAGAGTCAGAATTTGTTCAGTGTCTTCTCTGTTCCCAAACTTAAAGCTTGTCATGAGAAGATCTATCTTCCTTTCTTCTTCTGACTGTTGTTCTTGTCTTTTTCTTCTTCTTTCTCTGTCCTCTTCTCTCCTTCTCTCCATTTCCAGTGTACGCTGGACCCTTAGATTTTCTGCTCGTTTAGCATCCTCCACCGCTTTGCTCATAATTCTTGGTATTTTCGGAGGTGGTCCAGCCGGTTCACTTGCTGCCCTTTTCTTGCCTGTTGTATTTTCCCCCTTCTTTTTCCCTTTATTATTTTCCCCCTTGTTGGCATCATCAGCACGGGAAAGGAGGGTGGACATACCTTCGAAGATTGCTTGAAGTTGGGCAGGCACTTGGTTCGACAGGTCATCGAGTATGGCCTTCATCACATCCTGTCGAAGTTCACTGGAATGTTGAAATGCTCGAAGCTCTGCTCGCATCTCGGCTAATTCAGTCCTTGCACTTGCAGCCTCTGCTCGAGCTACAGCAGCTTCATCAGTGGCTTTCCGTGCTGCATCCTCAGCCCATATTGCCTGTTCAAGAAGTTCGGCATGACGGCCTTGGGATTCACCTGTGCCAGCAGCAGGCATTGCAGCATTTCGGACAACAACGAGTATTCTTTCGAGCTGAGCCAGCTTCTGAGTTTGATCAGCCATGAATTGACGCACTTCGCCAATGAAGACTTCTTCGGCCTGTTGATCATAGTCAGAAGTAGAAGGAGAAGAGGATCGATAGGTACCTTTCGTTGGAGGGGACTTGAGTGCTTCCATATTTCCACCCATGACTTGCAGTTGCGAGTCCACCTCTCGAAGGAGTCTCTGAGGGGTTGCAGGAACACTGGGTTCAGAGCTCGAAGGTAGCTCCATGTCAGGTGCTTCCCGGTTTCCACCTGAGGGATGGATCACTTCTTGCTCTTCACCTCTCGAACCTGGAGCCTCAACTTCAGCAACTGTGGAGATTGGATCAGCCGGGGAGGGTTCTTCGGTATTGGACGCTTCCCGGTTTCCATCCAATAGAAGTTCCCCCTCAGCGTCACTTCTCGAGCCAGTGCTGGGAACTTGGTCATCTGCTGGTGAGGTTGGAGACGAAGTGTCGACAGGTGCTTCCCGGTTTCCACCTTTGATGATAGCATCGTCCTCATCAGTACTCCTCGAACCAGCATGACTTGGGGCAATCTGCTCTAAGTGCTCATTGGACTGCATTTCGGTCTACTCCGATGAGTCTGGAATGATAATTATTTCAGGAGCAGTAGGAAAACCCGGCAGTGTGAGCAACGGAACTACACCCTCTCGAACTGTCTGAGCTTCATCGTTGTCAATCGAGGGTGTGGACGCAGGTGGTGGCAAAAGTAGAACGGTGTTGGGTGCCACTTGAAGTGCTTCAGAGGTCTCGGATTCACCTCTCGAAGCTTCTACCTGTTCGTCCAGAGCAGAGTTACTGACTTGAGACAGTGGGATTGCGGCTGTTGCAATATCATCGTGAGCAACCCCAGAGGTCTCTCCTGGACCTCTCGTATGTTCTACATTCTGTCCCAAGGACATAGCAGTGGCGAGCCTGATATCTTCTCGATATTGGGCATCAAGTTCTGGATCCTCCTCAGGCTCAACCTCGGTTTCTTCAGCTATGCCTTTACCCTTATCAGTTCTTCCACTGTTTAGCTTAAACACTCTTGTTTCGTGGGCAAGGTCTAGGAGTTGATGAGTTGGGATCTCTGAGATACCCAACCACTGGAGTGCAAACTGTTCTTCTGCCTCCATTTCAGCTGCTTGGGCCATCAGTTGAGTGAAAGGACCGGTTCTCCAGTTGATCCACCTGATCACCCTAGAGAAGTCATCAAGAATAGGTGCTTCCACTTGAGTAGTGACCTCTTCTTCTCCACCATTCTGTCCGTCAGACAGAACCTCTGTAGTAGTGATCTCTCGACCATTATCCGAGAGATCATCTTCCAATCTGACATCTGCTATTACTTGAGCAACTGATCTATCAATCTGAGCAGATTCAGTGGGTGTCAACTCAACATTTAGAGCATGTTGCACTGGGTCCCTGACCACAATGCCCTGATCATCAGCAGCTACCATGTAATCCTGAGCTTCAGCTGCTGGAACATCTATCTCTCGAACCACCTGTCGTGGTTCTTCTGTATCCCCAAGTACTGGATCACTGATCCCAGTACCTTCAACTTCTCGAACCTCCTCTCGAGGTTCAAACACAGATTCACCAGTACCCTCAGCATCATTATCAACATGAAGATCATCACAGAAATCTCTTGACAGGGACCTGGTAGGGGGCACTCTCTCAACCTCAGTGGCCAGTGTAGCCTGAGGTTCCCCCTGGGCTTGTGCCCTGTCTTCGAAGGGTACTTGTATAACTGATGGTGTCACCTCTCGAACCTGGGTGACAACAATATTTTTGGCCCTTTTGGCCCTCAAAGCAACTCTCTGAATCAGAGCATCCAAAGGCTCATCATCAGAGTCCTTCTCCTTGGCTGGGGCTTTCCTTTTGCCCCTTCCTTTTGGCTGTGAGGGAGAAGGTGCAGCCTTACCACCTTTAGCTTTGGGGACTAGAGATTTCGTCCTACCCATATAGGTATTTCGATGAATCTCTTTTCCTTCCCTCAATTCAAAGCCCTTCAGGCTTAAGAGAAATTGAACAACAAAGCCGAAACCAACCTTTTTACTGATCGACAGGTTGGCGTTGGAGACTGAGCGTATCACTTGCTGTTGGAGGAAGTTGAAGATAATGTGTGCCCAGTCCAGTTTGTTGTTGTTCCAAATGGCATGGAGGATTTTGAGGAGGTCTAGACTAACCTCGTCAGTTCCAGACACCTTGCCGAGCACAAACTTCATGATTAGGTCGGCAGCGAGAGCAAACCTCTCCTTTAGGTGGTACTTGCGGAGGGCAGAGGATGCTCTGGGTGGTGCAGTCGATAGTGGGATTTTCTCCCAGAAGGCTTGCTTGTCCAAGTCGTAATCCGATAGATGCTTGACTGCTTCCTCCGATGACGCGAAATCAAATGCCGCTCTGAGGTCACCTACAGATGTTGTGATGGGAAAATCATTAAAGCGGCTTTCGATTTTACCCTTCGTGACCTTGGCATTTGCGAACCATTCTGTGAAGTCGNCTCTGAGGTCACCTACGGAGGTTGTGATGGGAAATTCATTGACTGCTTTCGATTTTACCCTTCGTGACCTTGGCATTTGCGAACCATTCTGTGAAGTCGAGGGCGTGAATGGTCCGGTAGTCGTGCGTCATGTATTTCATCAGTCCTGCTTTCTCAAACTTCTTCAGGACTTTTTCCGCCATTTTTGGATTAGAGGAGTTGGTGATGAAGCCGTTTCTGTCAAGGATACTCCCTGCCTTGACTTGCTTGATCTGAGAGCGAATGTGTAGCAACTCCTTTTGGTATGCGTCGGAAGATGAGGTTGATGTGGAGGATTCGGACGCCATTGTTGACAGGTTTGAGGTTTTGGAGGGAATGTGTACAGTGTTTAGGATTTGGGGGTTTTGGGTAAACGGTTTTAGCTTGAATCCGGGTAAAGAAGAAGAATTTGGCTTTTATATCATGTGGATTCGGGTTGGATATATGGGTAGGGTTGAGAGCTTGACCCGAGGAAGGATACCGGTTAATTTTAAAGAAGTAAAAGGTCAGAAATACCCCTAATAACGGTTATGTATGTAAGATATGGTAAGGATATTTTGGTAAAGTATAATGTGGTTTTTGGATAGTGGGATATAATGAGATGTTTATACAGGCATGCTCCCATTAACCAAGATAATGCCCTTAAGTGCGGAAAACCGTCAGTAACCGATGACCACGTGGCTAGCATTAATATCCAAAATTAGCCGTTCCTCCTCATATATTCGTTGAACTTTATCAGATTCACCTCTCGAAGGTGAATTGTCTTCCACATGAGTTTAAGGATCTTCCCCCTGAGTGATTGATCCCTAAACCTCCTTATTCCTCCGTCTTGCTCTGGTTAAGGATCTTCCCCCTGAGGGATTGATCCCTAAACCTCCTTATTCCTCCGGCTTGATCTGGTTAAGGATCTTCCCCCTGAGTGATTGATCCCTAAACCTCCTTATTCCTCCGTCTTGATCTGGTTAAGGACCTTCCCCCTGAGTGATTGATCCCTAACCCTCCTTATTCCTCCGTCTTGATCTGGTTAAGGACCTTCCCCCTGAGTGATTGATCCCTAACCCTCCTTATTCCTCCGTTTAGAGATATCAGTTTGTTATCTTTCGAAGTGACCTCTCGAACTACCCTTCTTCGAGATATAACGTATATAGACAAACTGATCGGGCATCTCTCGAACTACCTTTCGAACACAGATTGCAAGAAGAACAAGTTTGATTCATCTAAAAGATATCACTTGGAACATATCCTTAAGTTCATTTAGTGATTTCCAGATACATTTCATATGAATCAATATCCTATTGGATTCCCTAGAAACTTTTGTTTGGCCTTGGTCAGCCTAATAGGAATCTATCGTTAAAACAGGAACTAGCCATCTAAAGTCCTATTTCTCTAATAACAGAACTAGGGGTGGCTACTTCCTTTCTTGTTCTTCTCTCCGGAGCTGCTTACTGTAGTTGGGAGTGACCATCTTCATCGCTAATCCTCTTAAGGTCTTTGGATTAGGTATGATCACCCCTTTGACTGCTGCTGACCTCAGAAAGTCCCATCTGGTCTTCCTCTCCATTTCCTTTGGTTCTCCATTTGGCTGAGGAAGGCTCTTTTCCAGAATGTGCAGCAGTAGGAGTCCCACTTATACGGGACTCTTCTCCTGACTCCAGTATCCCATCGTTGTGAATCTCCTCGTATTTGGGGATCCATTCACCTTGGATGGGAATAGGATTCTTGCTTGGATTATCAGGAAGCTCCGCAATCTGTTCACCCTTCGTTGATTCTGGATAGTTCTCTCCTTGAAAGTCTTTGAACTTGACTGCCGGTTTCTTTCCTCTATAAAAGAATGGAACATCATCTTTTCCTTTCTTTTTCTCCATGGGAAGTTGATGATATGAACTTCTGAAAGAAACCCTCTTATTTATAGCCCAAAAAGGTTACCACTGTTGAGTCACGGGATGCAATATGAATGACCATTCAATGCTTGTGTAACTCCAAAGCTGCCATAAAGTTGATGAAACCGCCCCTCACATGCGAAACAGTTCATGGCACTAAATACAAGAAGATAAGATTTGACCATTCATCCCAATTCTATCATTCCCAATTCTAGCCTTAGTTGAGAAAATCTATTTTCACACAATGCTTTTGTGAAAATATCTGCAAGTTGCTCCTCCGTCGCAACATATTCCAAAGTTATGTCCTTTTTCTCAACATGGTCTCGGATGAAGTGATATTTGATATCAATGNCCTCCTTATTCCTCCGTCTTGATCTGGTTAAGGACCTTCCCCCTGAGTGATTGATCCCTAACCCTCCTTATTCCTCCGTTTAGAGATATCAGTTTGTTATCTTTCGAAGTGACCTCTCGAACTACCCTTCTTCGAGATATAACGTATATAGACAAACTGATCGGGCATCTCTCGAACTACCTTTCGAACACAGATTGCAAGAAGAACAAGTTTGATTCATCTAAAAGATATCACTTGGAACATATCCTTAAGTTCATTTAGTGATTTCCAGATACATTTCATATGAATCAATATCCTATTGGATTCCCTAGAAACTTTTGTTTGGCCTTGGTCAGCCTAATAGGAATCTATCGTTAAAACAGGAACTAGCCATCTAAAGTCCTATTTCTCTAATAACAGAACTAGGGGTGGCTACTTCCTTTCTTGTTCTTCTCTCCGGAGCTGCTTACTGTAGTTGGGAGTGACCATCTTCATCGCTAATCCTCTTAAGGTCTTTGGATTAGGTATGATCACCCCTTTGACTGCTGCTGACCTCAGAAAGTCCCATCTGGTCTTCCTCTCCATTTCCTTTGGTTCTCCATTTGGCTGAGGAAGGCTCTTTTCCAGAATGTGCAGCAGTAGGAGTCCCACTTATACGGGACTCTTCTCCTGACTCCAGTATCCCATCGTTGTGAATCTCCTCGTATTTGGGGATCCATTCACCTTGGATGGGAATAGGATTCTTGCTTGGATTATCAGGAAGCTCCGCAATCTGTTCACCCTTCGTTGATTCTGGATAGTTCTCTCCTTGAAAGTCTTTGAACTTGACTGCCGGTTTCTTTCCTCTATAAAAGAATGGAACATCATCTTTTCCTTTCTTTTTCTCCATGGGAAGTTGATGATATGAACTTCTGAAAGAAACCCTCTTATTTATAGCCCAAAAAGGTTACCACTGTTGAGTCACGGGATGCAATATGAATGACCATTCAATGCTTGTGTAACTCCAAAGCTGCCATAAAGTTGATGAAACCGCCCCTCACATGCGAAACAGTTCATGGCACTAAATACAAGAAGATAAGATTTGACCATTCATCCCAATTCTATCATTCCCAATTCTAGCCTTAGTTGAGAAAATCTATTTTCACACAATGCTTTTGTGAAAATATCTGCAAGTTGCTCCTCCGTCGCAACATATTCCAAAGTTATGTCCTTTTTCTCAACATGGTCTCGGATGANAGCACAGCAACTTCCAGCTGCTACATATTCTGCCTCAGCGGTGCTTGTAGCTATCGAATGCTGTTTCTTGCTAAACCATGAGACCAGTCTTCCACCTAGAAACTGACATGTCCCTGATGTGCTCTTTCGATCTATTTTACAGCCGGCAAAGTCCGCATCTGAATAACCCATAAGTTCGAAAGATCCACCTCTCGAATACCAAAGCCCAACACTTTGCGTACCTTTGAGATATCTAAGGATCCTTTTAGATGCATTTAAGTGACTATCCTTAGGACTTGCCTGAAACCTAGCACATACGCCTACTGCAAAGGATATATCTGGTCTACTAGCAGTTAAATAAAGAAGAGATCCGATGATACCTCGATATGTAGTTTGATCGACCTCTCGACCTTCACTGTCGACATCGATACGTAGAGAGGTTCCCATGGGTACTTTGACTGAGGATTTCCCTTCTATATTGTATTTTCTGAGCAGATCCTTGGTGTATTTCTCCTGATTGATGAAGATACCTTCCTTAAGCTGTCTCACTTGTAATCCAAGGAAGTAGTTTAGTTCTCCCATCATGCTCATCTCGAACTTCCCTTTCATCAACCTGGAGAACTTCTCGCACAAGTCTGGATTGGTGCTTCCAAAAATGATATCGTCCACATAGATTTGCACCAATAAGATGTGATCCTCATCCTTAATTCTAAACAGTGTTTTGTCCACTAGGCCTTTGGTGAACCCACACTGAAGTAGAAAAGAGGATAAGGTATCATACCAAGCTCTCGGAGCTTGTTTTAAGCCGTAAAGTGCCTTCTTTAATCTGTATACTTTGTCAGCTCCCACGTCCTTCAAGAAACCCGGAGGTTGTTCAACGTACACCTCTTCTTCGAGAAGTCCGTTCAGAAAGGCGCTCTTGACATCCATTTGATATACCTTAAAGCCTTTGAAGGCGGCATTATGCGAGAAAGATGCGTATGGCTTCGAGACGTGCCACTGGAGCGAAGGTTTCATCAAAATCTATTCCTTCCTCCTGACAATAGCCTTTGGCAACAAGTCTGGCCTTGTTCCTAACAATAACTCCATCCTCATTCATCTTGTTTCTGAAAACCCACTTTGTACCAATGACATTTTGATGATGAGGTCTCGGAACTAGTTCCCAAACATCGTTCCGCTCAAACTGATGAAGTTCCTCTTGCATGGCTTGCACCCAATCTGGATCACATAGAGCCTCATCGATCACCTTGGGCTCTATTTGTGATAGAAAGCAAGCAAACATACTTTCTCTGTATGCTGATCTGGTCCAAACTCTGTCACATATATCTCCAATTACTTGATCAGCAGGGTGACTTCTCAGCCATCTTAGGTCGGGTTGTGGCTCCTCAGTTGATACCTCCGTTGTAGGTTGAGATGTGGGATGAACATCTATGAACTGGATTGGATCAACTGAGTCAGGAGCTTTCTTCTTTGTAGACTCTTCATCATCTGATTCTGACTGGAGTTCCGCTACGTCTCGAACTATCGACTGCTTGTCTTCGAGAGGTAAGTTTGATCTCTCGATAGACTGTGGCTGATCTTCCTCAGCTGCTTCCGTTGACTTTGATGGTTGATCTGTCGATGCCTTTTCATCAAAGGAAACATGTATGGACTCTTCAACCACCAATCTCCGCTTGTTGAAGACTCTGAATGCTTTGCTTGTCGATGAGTATCCCAGAAATACTCCATCATCTGCCTTTTCTTCAAAGGTTCTTAGTTGAGCCTTCCCATTGTTGTGGATATAGCATTTGCACCCGAATGTGTGGAAGTGGCTTACATTCGGTTTTCTTCCATTCCACAACTCATATGGAGTCTTTCCAACTCCTTTCACGATCAAGGACCGATTTTGGGTGTAGCACGCTGTGTTGATTGCTTCTGCCCAAAATCCTTGTGATATTTTGGCTTGCGAGAGCATGGTCCTTGCAGCTTCCTTGAGAGTTCTGTTTCTTCTTTCAGCAATTCCGTTCTGTTGAGGTGTTCGAGCAGCTGACAGTTGATGATGAATCCCGTTCTCGTTGCAGTAGCTCTCGATTACTTGATTAACGAACTCTCCACCTTGATCTGACCGAATCTTTAGTATCGAGACATCCTTTTCAACTTGAACTTGCTTCAAAAGATTTGGCAGGGCAACTTTTGTCTCGCTTTTCTTGGTTAAGAACACGGTCCATGTGAATCTTGTGTAGTCATCTACTACCACAAGAGTATACTTCTTTCCCTTCATGCTGGGTGGATCTACTGGGCCAAATAAGTCCATGTGAAGAAGGCTTAATGGTCTAGTGGATGATGTCTCGGCTTTGCTCTTGAAGGAGGATTTGATCTGTTTGCAACGTTGACATGCCTCACAAATTTTATCCTTTCGAAACGTCACTTTGGGCAGTCCTTCCACTAGGTTCCTCTTAGTAAGCTTGTTGATAGTCTTGAAGTTCAGATGACTGAGCTTACTATGCCAATCCCATCATAAATCTTCCTTGCTCCTTGCTAGCATACATAGGGATGGTTTTGCAGACCTCCAATCCACTGTGTACATGTTTCCTTTCCTTGCTGCTTCCAAGACGACTTCGAGAGATTCCTCGCTCATAATCTGGCATTTGCTTTTGGTGAAGACAACCTTGTAGCCCTTGTCACAGAACTGGCTTGTACTAAGGAGATTGAACTTGAGCCCTTCAACGTAGGATACTCCCTTAATAACCAGCTCATTCTTTTGAATTTCACCAACAGCTTTTGTGCGTCCCTTCTTCTCGTTGTCGCCAAATGTCACCAAGGGACCTTCGATAGGTTGGATGTTCTCTAGCAGTGTTAGATTTCCCGTCATATGTCTCGAACATCCACTGTCAATGAACCACACGTCCCTGGTGTCCTGCAAGGAAATTAAGCAAGTTTAGGTACCCAAACTTTGGGTCCTGGTGGGTTAGTGAGTTTAGGCGTCCATTTATACCTTGTGCCCATTATTCCAGGCCTAGGCGCAATGTAGCCATTGTACGTTTGATAATCATAAGGAATGCTAGCAAATGTTTTGGGCCTCTTTGGTGCATAAATCAACTTAGGTATAGACTTTTCGATCGGCTTATGCACCATGCCTTTCATACGCTGTTTGGTCATGTGAAATTGCTGAAAGTGAGGTTTCTTCCAGAAATTGTGATTCGATGACCAATTCTCACTAGATGGATAGAGTCTGCCTTTCTCCATCCGTGAGTTCCTAACTATGTGGATCTCAGGCCTTCCATATTTGCCTTGAGGCGCATTATATGGAATGTAGCTCTTTTTGTACTTGGAATGGCCTTGCGAGAGATAGCAAGGTGATCTCTCGATATTGTTTACCCAGCCATTCTTCGTAGCTTTCCTATACTTTCCATTGCTGGTGTATAGGGACGGTTTATGAATAGCTACCCTGGTCTTTTATGTTGGTCCTTTATGACCTTTATTTGGTTTGGGTTGAGATCCTTCATTTCTTGAAGTTCCCAAACCGTTGGTCTGTTTATTTCTCGAGAGATGGTCTCGATGGAACCCTAGACCGGTTCTATCACTTGTAGGTCTGTGATCATTCACCATTTTCTCCATAGCTTTGGAGGAATTAGTGTATGATGCTATAACCTTTCTAAGATCATTTTCTGTGATCTCTCGAGTTTTGCACTCTTCAGTCAGTTGGATTACTTTAGCTTCTAACTCACTTACTTTGAGAGTTAGCTCTGAATTCTCTTTCGAGACGTTCTTAAGCATATCTCTTTCAGCAGTTAGCTTGCTGTTTTCTTCCCTGATTTTGGCATGAGTGCTATTAGCGACTGCGAGATCCCTTTTAAATGTTTCAAGCATCTCAAAGGGATCTTCATCGCTTCTGAAAGAAGAACAACGAGAGGTAGAAGTAGAGCAGCGAGATGTGGAAGTAGAGGTTACCTCATTGTCAATGGCCATTAGGCATTGATTCTCTTCTTCCTCGGTGTATAAGCAGATGAGCCCCCTCTCATCCTCTGAGCTGCTGCTGCTTTCACTAGAGCTCGACGTCTCGGACTCCTCGATTGTTCTCTCGAGTTCCTCAGCAACAAGCGCTTTTCTGCGCAAATGTTTCTTTGTATCTCCCTTGAAGCCACTTTGTGCTGGCTTCTCCTTAGATTCCTCCTTTCTCCTGGAGTCCCTGCCTTCTAGGCCTTGATACTTGCTTACCTTAGGGTAAGGACAGTCAGCCTTGAAGTGCCCCGGTCTCCTGCAGTTGTAGCATAGACCTTGATCTTCTTCCTCCATTCTTCTGGATGTGTATTTCTCATTTTTCCTTCTTGAGGAGGAAGGTGAACTTGTATTGCTTTCCGGTGTCTTCTTCATGAACTTCCTGAATTTTCTTATGAAGAAAGCAAACTGTTCGTCAGATAAAAAATCAGTGGGATTAGGATCTGACCTTGAGGAGGTGGTTGGTTGGTCCGCAACCAGTGCCACATTCCGTCTGTCCACCACGTCCTCATCTCTCGGAAACATCTCAAATTCGAAGGCTTTGAGATCTCTGAATAGTTGGTCGGTTGTGGTGTTCTTCAAATCCCTGTGATCACGCATTGTGATCACCTTCATTTCCCACTCCTTGGTAAGGCCTCGTAAGACCTTCAGATTTAGCTCCTTTTGTGGAATCTCCTTCTCGAGATCACTGATCTCTATTGATAGCTTCATGAAACGAGATTCCATGCTGTCGATGCTTTCCCCTGGCTTCATCTTGAAGTCCTCGAACTTCTTCATGGCCATGGTGAGCTTGTTCTCCTTCTCCTGTTCGTCACCTTCACCAATTAACATCAAAGTATCCCATACCTCTTTCGCCGTTTTGCACTTTCTTACTTTTGGGAAGATGGTTTCGTCTATAGCTCTGAAGAGAATATCCTTGGCAATGTTGTCCAGGTTGTTTCTCTTCCTATCATCACTTGTCCATTCTTCCCTAGGTTTGGGGACATACTTTGGTGTATCCCTGGTTTGCTCAGCAGCCGTGTTTACCATCATGATCTTGACTGGTCCAGATGTTATAACTTCGGCCATCTCATCATGGAGGGCTGATAGATACGCAAGCATGCGTGTTTTCCAGTCATCGAACCTGCTAAGATCAAAGAGAAGATGTCTCGACAACATGCTGTCCATTTTTAAAATTTATCTCGTGCTTTGAAAATATTTTCAAAAGATTTTTCAAGGAAGGATCTCTAGGCAATATAAACAAAGGTTTATATCGATCAGAGAACGTGCTCTGATACCAATTGTTGGTCCCAAGGGGATGGGGTACAAGTCTAGAGGGGGGGGTGAATAGACTTGTATAAGATTTTGCAAATCTTTTCGACCTCTCGTGTGTATTGAACTTAGGATGTTTAGGTTCGATACCTCACGAGGTGAAGACAAAGTTTTATGCGCAGCGGAAATGTTATCCCCTTTTACTTAGCACGAGTTTGAGTTAGTTCGAGAGGTGTGTTTATATGCAGTGCAATCGAGAGGTTAGCGAGAGATAAAAGCAGTAAGTAAATGCAAGAGAGATTTTTAAGTGGTTCGGCCAACCCGCCTACGTCCACTCTTCTTCCAGAAACTCCCTGGAAGGATTGCACTAAAAACTTCCCTTTTTAGTACAATATCGAGCGCTTGAGCTTTGATCACGAAGCCCGCCTCAAGCCTCAGGTTTTTCGCCCCGCTTCTTGTTACTCCACCTCTCGAGCACTTGACCTTTGATCACCAAGCCCGCGTCAAGCCTCAGGATCTTCACAAGACAGCTCCCAGGTTACTCCGCCTCTCCAAGGTCTTTCTCCCCGCTTCCAGTTACTCCACCTCTCGAGCACTTGACCTTTGATCACCAAGCCCGCGTCAAGCCTCAGGTTTCTTTCACTCGGACAGCTGCCAGGTTACTCCACCTCTCTTGCTTAATCCAAAGCAAGGTGTTTTTGGTTGTCACAGTTGAATGTAACAGACTCCAATCTGACCACAAGCTATCGTTGAATCA
>NC_044918.1:10126701-10147633 GCF_003576645.1 Ipomoea triloba
TTCTGGCACCTTCTTAATATTTTCTCTATGATATTCCTCTTCTCCAAACTTTAAGTATGCTTCCTGACCGTCATTCAGCATTACTGGAGAAGTGTCAGTTTATCGAGACCAAGGTTGATGTCTCGATTGTTTGATGTCTCGAACCCAAGCATCGAGAGCTCTACCTCTCGAACTCTGCTTATGTCTCGAACTGGATGGTTGTATCGAGAGGTACTACCTCTCGACCTCTGCTTATGTCTCGAGACTTAGTTGATGTCTCGCAGACCCTTATTCCTCCAGTGTTGTCTCGTGCCTTCTTCTGGTCTATCTATTAGCTTACAACACGAAAACTTCTAAGTTGTTCAAACAAGTTTACCTTAAGCTTAAATATTTTCCGAGTTGAGCTCAAAGTTACTCGGTTGTATTTTTGCTCTTAGTTTACTTGTCGAACTTACAGCGTTTTGCCTATGTATCGAGACTTGGGGATTTCTACTTAACAGTTGGTATCATCAAAACCTATTACATGATGTTCCTAACACATATCACATTGTCAAAGCAAGAATAGTTAATGGGACACATGAAGGAACCAAAGTTCTTATCCCCTGAATATCTTTCACTCCTTCTGATATGAGATTGCCCTTCAAGTTTCAGGGTAAACAATTCTCATTGATGCTTGCATTTGTCATTGACTATCAACAAAATTCAGGGTCAAACACTAACCCATGTTGAAAAAATCGGTGTTTAATCATGGTTAATTGTACGTGACCTTTTCTTGAGTCACCCATCCTGATGGCCTGAAGCTGTTAGCACTAGACGAGGATGGACAAGATTCTGTTAGTACTACCAATGTCGTCTACAAAGAGGTTTTCAATAATGTGTAATTTGAACTGGTGATATTATGTTTTTTTTAATGAACAAATTTGCGCAAGTTATACAAATCCTAAACACTGATATATAAAATCTCCAAAGTTTCAGTACCGGATGCATACATGATACATCTACACATTAGCTATTAATTCAACAATTATTTGGTCAAATTCATGCAAGGATAACATCACAAAACATAATCGATCCAAACGATCTTTTCAATTGCACTATATAATTTTGGGAAAAGGGTCAAATAAGCCCTCCAACTTTACCTAAGGAGTCAATTAGGCCCCTGAACATTTTAAAGTAGCAATTAAACCCATCACCATTATATTTTGATGCAAAAAAGTCCATAAGTCTATTAATGACCTGTGATCACAGGTCATTAAGATTCCGGTCAAATTTTCGGCACACTCAGGCTATATTCCGGCACAAAAGTCAAGGGCGACCGTTCGACGGTCGCCGGTGCCTCACTGGAGAAGGCAACCACTGGGTTTTGTGCCGGAATATAGCCTGAGTGTGCCGAAAATTTGACCGGAATCTTAATGACCTGTGATCACAGGTCACTAGGATTCCGGTCAAATTTTCGGCACACTCAGGCTATATTCCGGCACAAAAGTCAAGGGCGACCGTTCGACGGTCGCCGGTGCCTCACTGGAGAAGGCAACCACTGGGTTTTGTGCCGGAATATAGCCTGAGTGTGCCGAAAATTTGACCGGAATCTTAATGACCTGTGATCACAGGTCACTAGGATTCCGGTCAAATTTTCGGCACACTCAGGCTATATTCCGGCACAAAAGTCAAGGGCGACCGTTCGACGGTCGCCGGTGCCTCACTGGAGAAGGCAACCACTGGGTTTTGTGCCGGAATATAGCCTGAGTGTGCCGAAAATTTGACCGGAATCTTAATGACCTGTGATCACAGGTCACTAGGATTCCGGTCAAATTTTCGGCACACTCAGGCTATATTCCGGCACAAAAGTCAAGGGCGACCGTTCGACGGTCGCCGGTGCCTCACTGGAGAAGGCAACCACTGGGTTTTGTGCCGGAATATAGCCTGAGTGTGCCGAAAATTTGACCGGAATCTTAATGACCTGTGATCACAGGTCACTAGGATTCCGGTCAAATTTTCGGCACACTCAGGCTATATTCCGGCACAAAAGTCAAGGGCGACCGTTCGACGGTCGCCGGTGCCTCACTGGAGAAGGCAACCACTGGGTTTTGTGCCGGAATATAGCCTGAGTGTGCCGAAAATTTGACCGGAATCTTAATGACCTGTGATCACAGGTCACTAGGATTCCGGTCAAATTTTCGGCACACTCAGGCTATATTCCGGCACAAAAGTCAAGGGCGACCGTTCGACGGTCGCCGGTGCCTCACTGGAGAAGGCAACCACTGGGTTTTGTGCCGGAATATAGCCTGAGTGTGCCGAAAATTTGACCGGAATCTTAATGACCTGTGATCACAGGTCACTAGGATTCCGGTCAAATTTTCGGCACACTCAGGCTATATTCCGGCACAAAAGTCAAGGGCGACCGTTCGACGGTCGCCGGTGCCTCACTGGAGAAGGCAACCACTGGGTTTTGTGCCGGAATATAGCCTGAGTGTGCCGAAAATTTGACCGGAATCTTAATGACCTGTGATCACAGGTCATTAATAGACTTATGGACTTTTTTGCATCAAAATACAATGTTGATGGGTTTAATTGCTACTTTAAAATGTTCAGGGGCCTAATTGACTCCTTAGGTAAAGTTGGAGGGCTTATTTGACCCTTTTCCCTATAATTTATGATGTTATAATTTCTATAATTATATACTGATCCAAATATTTTTAAAATGTTATAACAAATCCATTCTGTACCTCGCACGAGTGCAAACACTAAATATCATTAAAAAAAAAAAAGCGTGTCGCAGAACGTAATGAACACAACAATTGTAATTTCTTTTCATTAAATAAAATGATATTGTTTAGGCTATGGTCCATGTGTACCATGGTCCATTTTATAATAATCATTCAGACCCACTATTTTCTAAAATTAGGGTCTGAGCCCAAGGCCCACTGAAGACTATATTTGGGCTCAAGTACAAAACCAACAAAAACAATGAATAATTAAACTTTTCCTGTCATATTTGATATTTCATGTGCCCAATTTTTCAGTAAAGGAAACCTTCAAATAATTCTCTAAGGCTTGAGCGAAACTCAAGTCAAAGAGGGGGTTTGGAAATAGTTTTCAATCAGCAATAGACGCGCCTCGGTTCATGTGTCCAATTTGATTAAGCATATAATTTAATTTTTTTTATTTTAATTAATTTAAAATTAAAATAGAATTTATATATTTAGAAACTAATAAAATATTGAAGGAAATAAATAAGCAAGAGGAAGTATTTATGTTTTCAATTAATAATAAATATGACTGCGAAACTTTAAAATTAACTAGTCAAGTAGTCCTCAGAGATGGCAGGAAAGAATAGAAAATTCAGGAACGGGGGGTGGGGGGAAGGGTGGTGGGTGACCGGACAGGGAGTTTGTGAATTTCCAGAATGTAAACCACTGAATTGTTGTGAATCAGAGAGTTGTCATACTCACCATTCAAAGGGATCTGTATATACAGCCTAAAATGGCCTTGCAAGAAACCCTTCTCTTGCCTGTCCCACAAGGTGTTTTCATTAATTAGGATTTATTTTATTTCCTCAGTTCTGTAATGTCTGCCCTCAATATATATATATATAAGACTAATATTTAGTGCTAGCTTAAGTGGTTTAAATGGTCTGACCTTTGTCCACAGATTCTTTAGCGATTAATGTAATCTTTGTGAAAAGTCTAAGGTACATATATATGATGCAAACAAGTCAGGTGGAGCTAAGCTGAGCGGAGCTTAAATATTGAGAAGTTTAAGTTTGAGTTCAAAATAATTACAGTGCAGTGATTTGAGTTTGAGCTAGCTTAAGTTAGATTCAGTTTAAAATTTTAGGCTTGAGTTCAAATTTATAGCTATATATTAATGGGCCATGGCAAAAAAATCAATTGAATCCGATTAAAAAGAAAAAGAAAAAGAAAAAGAAAGTATGATAGATTGAAATTGATAAAATTGATGACATAAGTGAGCTAGCTTGAAACTTAGTGGTTTGATTGTATGGCAAAAGTCACTCAAAGCTGCTATTTGATTCACAAGAAATATAGAACAAATATATAGGAGAGCCTATACATAGGGCTTCTTTAGTGTTTTTTTTTTTTTTTTTAAATAAGTTTAAAATAAAATTTTAATAAATTATTATTTACAAAAATAAATAATAAATAATAAAACTTAGTATAATTATTATACTAAAATTGTAAATAAAATAATTTTTTATTTGTTAAAATTATAAATAAAAATAAATGTATTAATATAAAAAAATTTATATATACATTTTAAACAAATGTTCATAACTATTATATTATATTTTTTAGTTAGAATTTCTAATTAGAGATTTGGATTATTGATTAAATGAATATTCAAGTTTATATTTATTAATCTAAATATATTAGTTTGTTAAAATTAAAAGTTTAGAATGTTAATTTTAAAATATCAAAAATTTTAATTGAGCCCAACTGAAAACCCCAATGGTATGAGGTTTTAGGATTAGAGTAAAAAAAAAAAAGATTAACTCGATAAAAAATTAGTTCGATTAACTTAAAATTGATAAACCTTATTTCTTGAGTAGACTGATAAAAAAATCAAATGGGTTAGCCTGATTGGCAACTCTAAATGTGGTCTGCGAGGTTCAAGAGTGATTCTTTAGTTGCTGAAAAGATTTGAACGAAAGGAGAAATGAGAAGGATTCACATTTACACGTAACTAGAGCTTTATATAACATATATATGTACACACTCACATGCACACACACACATTATTGTTGATGTAATTGTTTCTTCTAGTTGCAGGTGCATATATATAATTAAGGTGTCAAGAAATGAAATTAATTAATGATGTAGTGATACTTGTGTTAATTAAGGAATGGAAGATGAATTAATGGATAATTAAGAAATGGGTCCAAATAGTGGAAGCTAAGGGCCAATAATGGAAAAGAATCAGGTGTACAATAAAAAACATAAATGGCAGTGGCACATCAATATCAGATAAATATATTATTCTGGTTACTGTGTCTATTAAGAAATTAAGATTGGTCATGAAATGAGATAGAAAACCTAGCCAGGAAGGCAGGCAGGCAGGTAGGCAACAGAGAGAGAGAGAGAGATTTGAAGAGAAGTTCACATGATGAGCTCATGATAAAAGGGAGAGAGAGAGTGGGTGAGAGAGACATGTCAAGATGACTTTTTTAACTACAATAGGGAAACTTCTGCACCTCTTGCCTGCCTTATATATTTATTGTGCCTTTGCACCTCCAAGTATTGTCATTTTCTTCACCAACACCCACCCTACCTTACCTTGCCTCTCAATTTTTTCAAATTAAATATTCTATTTTCTTTCATTTGCATCCCCACCCTCCCACTTTAATTTCTCTTTTCTTTTTACTATATATGTGTGGAGAGTTTTAGTAAAAAAATATGAAATCAATTTATAATTATTCTAAATTTTTAATTTTGTAATATTTATAAAACTGATCACATCATTTTTTCTTTAAATTTTTAACAATCTTCAACTGTTGATCTATCCAAATAAATCGATCGAATTAGTCTTTACTTTTTACCTAGAAACCTATTCTCACCTAAACTCTCTCCTCTATATATATATATATATATATATATGCGAGTGTGTGTGCATGCGCCAATGGTCTCTAGTTAAGGTGATAAAGATATCTATTTTTGATATGGAGTTTAGTTTCACTATGTGCATATATGCCAAGAATAACTCCACTTGACCAGTTTTAAAAAGTTAGTTTAGGTTCTATTTCTACCAAGGAAAGAAAGCTGTGTGAAGACTTGGAGAGTCTAACTACTCTAGTATCATGCCGTTTGAAACATGGAGTTGATTGTTATGTAGGTATAAATATATAATGAGATAAAGTTACAACTTCAATACAATCTATAATTTTTAGTATAGTGGTAAACACTTATTTCGACAGAAGGTATGAAATTAGTCTGGTGAAAACTTACAATTTATCTCATCCACTCAAGCTCTAGAGGAGGATAGGGGCTGTAGGAACTATGAAGTTGGAGAGCAATAATATGAACAAAATGATTAAAGCTTTTATGAAATGAGATTTAAAAATAACTTGATTTTGAATTAATTAAAATTTAGTTTGATTATCATAAACTGTCTTAACATATATTAGCGAGGAAAAAAACAAAAGAAAATAGAATTAGTGCACATAAAACAATGACAACTTTTCCTGTTCGAAAATTTCTAATGAGATATAAAGTTAGGCAGAGATGTTTCCATTTCACTTGAAGAGTAGGGGATTGGTGTAGAATAACCATTACTTATTATACTTCTCTCATATATATGATCTGAATATCAAATATAAATAGGCTGAATGCGATTTGCTCTGTTGATTAATAAGTATATCAGAAGGATTTCAAGGTGACTTTAAATTAAACTTTGAGCCTAAAACTTTATTAATTATTATAATTATAATTATACATTTATACTATTTCATCTTTACAAAAAATACATGTTTACATGTTATGTTTGCTGACGTGGAGTTTATCATATTAAAAAATAATTTTTTTTAAATTTTAATAATTTTAAAAAATAATTTTTATTTTAAAAGAATCAAGTTTTCAATTCATCTCCCGTCAAAGACGAAGAGCTCTTCATCTCCAGCATGGAGACGATTGCGCGAAGTGCCGGAGAAGAAGGGGCCTCTTTGTCTTCGGGCTAGAGATGAAGAAGCCCCTTCTTCTCCGGCATGGAGATGAAGAGGTCCCTTCGTCTCCTCTCTTCTCCAGGTTGCCAGAGACCAAGACTGATTTTTCGTCTCCGAAAGCTTGGGGACACAAATTTATTTTTTGTTATTTAAAATTATTAAACTAAAATTTAAAAAATTAATTTTTAATATGATAACCTCCACGTTAACAAATTAACTAGTAAACAAGCCACATTTGGTTCAATTGCATAATTTTATGTTGTTCAGGGACCTAATCACATTTTTTTGAGTTCAATGGCCTAATTGTATTTTTTTTGTATAGTTCGATGACCTATTTAACCCTTATTTCTAGAATATAATGGACCATTTTACAAATTGATATTAAAATTAATACAATTTCTCATCTGTCCTCTATCTTTAGGCTTAATATGTAATTTAACAATAACACAATTAAAATGACATAATTCGTTCAAAATCATTCAAACCAAATAATATTTGCCAATTTCCACATTAGAATAAAAAATTTATCACTATACCAAGTATTGCTTTATACTTGTGGCCCTAAGGTGGAAACCTTCGAACTTGTAACCTGCTCTAATATCTTTTATTAGGATCAAATACTTATCATTATAACAAAAGTTAATTACAAAGACATAATATTATTTTTTTTATACTTGTATAATAATTACCGCTAGATTTTAATAATAGGATATTAGACTCATCAACCCTGCTTCCAAACCTCTGTTAAAAACAGATTATCAGGAAAGAATCAATAATAATAATTAATCAAAGAATTTTGTATATATCTATAGCAAATCTGATCAGCAAGATAAGTGGCTATTCATTACTTTTGACTCACACTTTGAGAAAAGATTGATCCCTTTTTCCAAGTCAAGGGTAAAAGTAGGGTTACAAGAGGGGGCAAAAAGTACAATTGGCATGCACAAGATTCTCATCATATATATATGTGACTGTATACATATACACACACCCTCTTTCTCTTCTGTTTTTTTTTTTTCTTTCATCAGATCAACTGATTGCTCATATGTATATCTTCAGTACATTCACACCACTCCTATCTTGGCATGAATTTTTTTTTCTTTTTCCCAGTCTGGCGTGCAGATTTTGGTCAGTGATCACATATAATTTAGAAAGAAACAAACAAATACGTATTTTTCATGTTTTCAGCTCAAAATTTGAATTACATCTACCCAGCTTTTGTCCAATTCTAATAATATTCTTTATATTAATAATCCGACATCAATGTGTATGTAAGAAATATCTCCGTTGTATGATTAGTAAAGTGTTGGAAAAAATAGCGGCATTTTTAGTGGCTATTTTGTGGTACAAATATATGTGGGATTCACTTCCGATTTGGGTTGGGACAAAATGGATTCGGGTTCGTAATTAGACGAAAAGATTGATATATTGTACGCACAAAATAGATAATGGGTGAATGAGAAATTGGTTCTCAAAGTTAACAATTGGAGTCGAAAAAATGGAGGGAAAAGCCTTAAAGTAAGCTTTTGTCTCGCATTGGATTGGGAAGTGGGTTTGCACCACTATTTATACAAGAACATTTCTAAAGCATGTTAAATTGTTTAACATAGAGGCTCTCTCTCGCGCATAGGGGGTGCAAATCAAACTTGACTCGTGTGTCACGGCACATGCAGGCACGAATGTTCTACCATGGAAAAATTAATCAGCTATTCTCGGGAATTTTGACAAGTAATTACCAAGCTCGATAAGACTCCTTACGAGTTGTGGAAAGGTATCCCGCAAGAAGCTCGATAAGACTCCTTACAAGCTGTGGAGAGGTAGGAAACCTTCCTACTAATACCTCAAAGTGTGGGGGTGTCTTGCCAAAGTTTTGGTGCCTACACCTAAGAAAATAAAGATATGTCCAAAGACGGTGGATTGTATCTTTATTGGATATGCACATAACAGTAGTGCTTATTGGCTCTTAGTACATGAGTCCCATAATCCGAACGTACATAAGAACAATCAAGGAATGCATCTTTCTTTGAAAATGACTTTCCTTGTAGGTCTAGTGAGGGATCGAGTACATCAAAATGGACATTTGACGAAGCTATGGATAATGATAGCGGGGATTCTGAGAAAGAACCGAAGCTCGAGCCTAGACGCAGTAAGCGGGCGAGAGTTGAAAAATCATTTGGTCCTGATTTTCTAACTTATTTGTTAGAGTATGATTCGGGTACTCTAACTTGTTTATTAGAAAATGAACCAGATTTTCTATCTTGTTTGATAGAAAATGAGCCTCGAACATACGTGGAAGCTGTGACTTCTACGGAAGGACCAATGTGGAAAGATGCTATTAAAAGTGAAGTGGATTCTATTTTACATAATCACACTTGGGAACTTGTTGATCTTCTTCCGAGTAGTATACCCTTAGGATCCAAGTGGGGATCCATGTGGGTCTTTAAAAGGAAGATGAAACTGAATGGTTCCATAGAGAAGTATAAGGCTAGGCTTGTAATCAAGGGTTACAGGCAACGCGAGGGCCTCGATTACTTCAATATGTATTTTCTCGTGACAAGAATAAATTCCCTTAGGATGATACTTGCCATAGCCGCGTTGCGGAATTTGAAAGTTCATCAAATGGATGTGAAAACAGCTTTCTTAAATGGCGAGTTAGATGAAGAAATCTATATGGAACAACATCCGAAGGGTTTGTGGTTCCGGGCCAAGAAAAGAAAGTGTGTAAGTTGGTTAAATCGTTATAAGGTTTGAAACAAGCGCCTAAGCAATGCCATGAGAAGTTTGACCACGCGATGTTAACCAATGGATTTAAAATAAACGAAAGTGACAAATGTGTCTACGTTAAGGAAACGGTAAACGGATATGTAATTCTTTGTTTATATGTGGATGATATTCTCATCGTTGGTAGTAATGATCAAATGATCAAGTCTACCAAAAACATGTTAAATGCAAGATTTGACATGAAGGATATGGGTTTGGCTGATTTAATCATCGGGATTAAGATCATTAAAAGACCTGATAGTCAATTGGCTAAGACACCGTTTGATACAAACGTTCATCTAACCAAAAACAACAAAGAGTGTATTTCTCAAGTAGAGTATGCTTGGGTGATTGGTAGTTTGATGTATCTTATGAGTTGTACTAGGCCGGATATTGCCTTTGCGGTTAGCAAACTCAGTAGATATACGAGTAACCTCGGTGATATGCACTGGAAGGCAATAGTAAGGGTTAAGAGATACTTAAGGTATACTCGTGACATTGGACTGGACTATGCGAGATATCCAACTGTACTCGAAGGACATAGCGACGCTAACTAGGTATCGGACATTAAGGATTCTAAATCCACGAGTGGTTATGTGTTTACAGTAGCCGGTGCAGCTGTGGTGTGGAAATCTTCCAAGTAAACAGTAATAGCCAGGTCCACGATAGAATCTGAGATGATTGCCTTGGACAAGTGCTGTGAAGAGGCTGAATAGCTACGCCATTTTTGGAAGATATTCCTGGTTAGGAAACACTTGTACCTCTAATCTGTGTGCATTGTGATAGTCAAGCCACAATTGGGAGAGTACAGAGTCATATGTATAATGATAAGTCTAGACATTTACGTCGTAGACATAATACCATTAGACAACTTCTTGCAACTAGTATTGTCTCGGTTAACTATGTGAGGTCAAAAGACAATATAGCGGATCCGCTAACCAAAGGGTTGAGCAAAGGAGTTGTAGAGAAGTTGACACGAGGAATGAATCTAAAGCCCTTGGAATAAAAGTTCCATAGTGGATACCTAACCTAGCCGGCACCTAGGTTCAATGGGACAACTAAATTATAGAACGATGCGTGTCACTGTGGGGTCTCTGACTCCATACCACCCCTCGTTAAAACAATGGCTCCTACACGAGGCTAGCACTTGATGCTTTAATGATTCGAATGTCGATTGACATATGTTGAGTATGCGGCATACTCGAGAAAGAATCATCTATGTGAGAGAGAAGTGAGGGTCGCTTCAAAGGAGAATTGAATAGGGCTCAATTCTTTAGAAACTCTTGAAGAACCAGGAATGATGACGCACAACCAAAATGGGCACAATCATGAGAGCAGAACGTGGTTGGGAGGTTCCTGTGTGAGATATGACATCGTCTACACAAACGGCAGTCGGTTCAAAGACATCGCATTATACTATACAACTAGTAGAGTAAATATATCTTCACAAGGCAAGGTTCAAAGGGTAACACCTACCTCTGCTATGCAGGGGCCGACAGTTGAACAGAGTTGTTTCCGATTTCAAAATACCCCAAAAATCAATTTTCATTCATGTGGGGATTGTTGGAAAAAATAGCATAAAAAGGCATTTTAGTGGCTATTTTGTGGTACAAATATATGTGGGTCCACTTCAGATTTGGGTCTGGTCAAAGTGGATTCGGATTATTCGTAGTTAGGCGAAGAGATTGATATATTGTACGCACAAAACGGATAATGGGTGAATGAGAAATTGGTTCTCAAAGTTGACCCATTGGAATTAGAAAAATGGAGGGAAAAGCTTTAAAGTAAACTTTTGTCCCACATTGGTTTGGGAAGTGGGTTTGCACCACTATTTATACAAGAGCCTTTCTAAAGCTTATTGAATTGTATAGCATAGAGGCTCTCTCTCGCTCGCAGGGAGGGGTGAGGGGTGCAAATCAAATCCCAAAATGAGCCTGAACTCGTATGCGCCGGCACCTGCAGGCATGATTGTCGTTCGAAAAAAATTGGTTCGGCCTGGCTTATCATCTCATGGTCATAGGTTTGGTCTTAGCATGATTTGTGCACTAGAACTTCTGGTAGCACGAATCATTGGTCGAATAGTAGTTCACTCGTGTAATTTGATCAACTCGGGTTTAACTCGTTGTCTCGTCCCGTCTCATGTACGATTCGAGTAGTGGCCATTCAGAGTCATAATTCATCTGTTACGGAATTAATTCCAATTTTAATATTCTGAGGTAGTGGTTTGCTGTTACAGGGGTTATAAGCCTATTTTTTATTATCAGATTAAATGCCATGATTAAAGGCTATTTAATCCTCTCCTCCGCTATATAAGTTCCAAGTTGAGCAGCAGAGTTTGCACAAAAGCAACACCAAGCAACACACACAAAGAAATTTGTTTTCTCCCCTCGAAACTCTGCTCTTCCTTCGTTCAAGCCACCTATGTTCATCCCGCATTCTCGTTCGCCGGGTTCCAAGTTTGAGTGCTCCAACGTTGGAATCGTAGTACGTTTTATCCTGGGAAACCTAGACCGCAACGCTCCTAGCACCCCGGGAGGCGGTAAATAAGGTTTTAAGGAGAGAGGCAACTCGACTCGTGCTTACCACCTACCCGAGATCATCCTCATCTTTTTCCCCTTCTGTTTCCAGGTTTATTTTAACCTTTCGTATGTTAATTTCTTGTTTATTTACCTTTCGTGGGTTTTGTGTTTTCTCCATTTTTCTGGGATTTTCGAGACTATATTCCTACATAAAGTTGTATATATTATGTGTTATATAAATTCACTATGCATTAGTGTGTATGTATAGCTTTGTTAAATATAAAGTACGTCAAA
Source organism: Ipomoea triloba (assembly GCF_003576645.1). Classification (NCBI taxonomy): domain Eukaryota; kingdom Viridiplantae; phylum Streptophyta; class Magnoliopsida; order Solanales; family Convolvulaceae; genus Ipomoea; species Ipomoea triloba. Next base: position 10,138,927 of record NC_044918.1, read on the forward strand.
TTATTATGTAGACCATGGTCAACACAGTGCTATGTGGACTATAAAAAAATTTCATTTTTAATATATTAAAATTACATTATTTGTGTACTGAATGTACATTATACAAAATAATGTACTTTTAGAACTTAAATACTGTACTTTCTCTTAATACAAAGACATTTTAAATATATTAAAAATACATTATTTACGTATTGAATGTACATTATTTGATAGAATTAATTCCAGCAACGGTCCTCCGACTATTGTGATTTTCCAAATTTGGTCCTCGTCCTTTAATTTGGACGAATTAAACCCTTGACTATCAAAAATGTTCCAATATTAGTCCTTCTGTGAACCTAGAGTTAGTTAGCTGTTTATATCAGGGGTAAAAGAGTCTTTTCATATGCTTAGTGTCTTCTCCCTCCCATTCTTCATTTCTTCAATTGTCTGAAGCTTTCTCCCAATTCTCTACACTATTCTTTCCACTGCTTTTTTTTATTCGGCTCTTCTCATCATTAATTCGATCGTAATTATTCCTGAGATATTGCGGTTTACGAACCCACAAGTCCGTGGGTTTAAAAATCTTGTTAACATTTTCCTCAAAATCGGCGTTGGACTTTCCAGGTTCGTCGAAAATTCAAGAATAATACACCAAATCCTTGAGATTATCCGAGAGAGAGTTGGACCCTCCGGAACTGCAACGATATTCATAGACATCCAGCCTAGCGTACGTGCGATCCTCGTAAATACAAACTAATAATGGAGCAGGCATTTAGGTAGTTGTGTGCCCTGTACATTCAGAATTTATGTTTTATTAACCATGATAATAAGCAATTGGTCTTTTTGTTTAACTATATATTCTTCGGAGAAGATAATAACATTGCTCCAGTTCTCCTCCTTTAACAAGGACAAAGCTTCTTTAATGGCCATTAACTCTGCATGATATGGGTCAAGACTACAGTTTAATATCCATGCCTTTGCAGCCACATAAAGGTCATCGTTGTTCATTATCAATGCGCCAAAACCAACCAGGCCATGATCTACGGAAAGAGCCGCATCAACGAAACATCTTAATACCGGGGATGACATGGAACCTTCTGGCCTCATCTTTACTATACCACCGGAATTTGAACTGATATTCCTAGCAACCACGTCCTGCCATACTTCCAACGAAACATGCACCAACCTAATGATTTCAAATGTATTGAAAGGTCTATTATTCAAGACTAATTTATTCTTGGCACACCAAATATACCACACCATAGTTGCGAGTTTACGCAGGTTTGTTTCGTCAAGCCTTTGGAAAGCAAACTCCAGCTATATAGCGAACTCATCCTCTATTGAACTGGTTGGTATACCAGTTGTAGCCCAAACTGGTGAGACCATACTATACTTCAGAGATAAATGGGATATCGTCTCATCCTCGTGCTTGCACAAAGGACATTCAACAACGAAATCCACTTGTTTTTTACGTAGGGTTGTGCGGACATGAAGAACCTCTTTAACACACCTTCATAATAATAGGTTTCGGAACTTGGCCGCTACCTTCAACTTCCAAAGTTTGTTCCATGATTTGAAATTGCCCATTACAGGATGAGTGTTCGTCAAGAGTTTGTAGCCACTACGAACATGTAGTAGCATCCACGAAAATCGAATCTCCAGTACCACTCGTCTTCTGCTTCTGGGTTCACAGCAGTTTTTATTATGTGTTCAGCATTGCCAGGGACGAACAGGTTGCTCAAGAGGCATGTGTTCCATCTGTTACATTCTGGTAGAAGAAGACTTGCTACATTCAAGTGACTATGTTGTGGGCAAAGGGGGCTAAGTAGCTCAAGGTAGTCGCAATCATGCAGCCAGGAAGAATTGGAGGAAGAAGACAACATATGAAAAGACTCTTTTACCCCTGATATAAATGGCTAACTAACTCTAGGTTCACGGAAGGACTAATGTTGGAACAATTTTGATAGTCAATGGTTTAATTCGTCCAAATTAAAAGATGAGGACCAAATTTGGAAAATCATAATAGTCGAAGGACCTTTGCTAGAATTAACTCTTATTTGATAATATGCAAAATAATGTAATTTCAGTATTCAAATAATTTACTTTATCTACACAAATAGTATTATTTTTTAGTTATGGTCCACACAATAATGATTGTATAAAGTACACCCAAAATGCTATTAAATTTTTATATTTAATTTGTTTTCCACGGATAATTGTCTTCCCTACTACGAGATGTCTAACAAAATAGTCATTTATATTTAAAAAGAAATTAAAAAATATTTAAAGTCTTGTCCAAAAAAAAAATATTTTTGAATCAAAACTGTAACAAAATAGTTGTGCATTTAAAACATATTTTATTAAGTTTCAGCGCTTTTTCACCAATTAAATTCTTGGGGAAGTAATTGCAGGAATGTGTTTGTTAGCAGAAATACTATAAAAACATTTGAAAAAAATGTGTTTAATAGACTTTTAAATACTTTTTCAAGAAGCTAAGGGCTCTAAGTGAGCTTGAATTTAGAAAATCAAAGTAAGAAAAGTAAGTTTTCTTACAGCAGAAGTACGTTGTGTAAACACACTTTATCCAAAAGAGTCTCTCTTGCTTATCATCAATTTCTCTTATAGACTCATAGGCGCCCAACAAGCTGCATTGTCTAATGACGCTTTTTATTCTTCTTTGTATGAGCTAGCTCCTTTTGATGATGATCTTCCATAAAAAGTTTTCATTAAAGTTCCCTTGAACTTGGGTGATAGCGTTGAATGACCTTGATAAAGTTCCATCTTAACTTGATTTCAAAAGGTTTCTTTCTGGCTTCTCTCCTTCAATCTTTTCCTTTCCGTTGCTTCCTTCCAAAACCTTTCCTTTTGGTTAATTTATTCTAAAGCCATTCCTTTAGGCCAGATACTTCCTTCCAAAGCCTTTACTTTCGGTCACTTCCTTCCGGTTAGACGATTTGATGAAGCATGTTTTGCTTAAGTAGAACATTTATCTTACAACAAGAAATGAAAGATCTATTGTTCCTATACAACACTTTGAGATTTCCTTTTATCGTCATCATACTACTTATTGGCTTTCTCTACTTTCTTCAAAAGTCCCTTTGGATAGTCACTTATTCTTTCCGCCTGTTGAACAATTCTTGAGTCTTAATCTCAGTTTCAAGTCAGTGTTCTGCCACATCTCAAAGTTCTTCTAGTATACCCTTGATAATTCATCATATTTCACCTTGGTATACCTTGGAAGATCACACAACTTGAAAGCTTCATCCAATCCATCTCTTTTGAAAGCTTTGAAAGCCATCAACTTATCATTGCCAAAACATCCATATAAGAAGGAATGGTCGAATTCTACTAAGCTTAATCATGCTTGTTACAGTTGATCATCATGCTCCTTTTGAACTACTTTTCCAAGCGTTGGAATCCCACGAGCATTGATGATTTCTCCAACAAGTCATTCAATTTCTTCTTCCGAAGTATCCTTCATTTTCTCTCTAATTTCAGAAGAAGATTTGGTAGAAAACCTTCATCTCTTTAAGATTTGATCTATTAGCTCTAGTATTTGCCCAATCATCATTGGAAGGAAAAGATTGGGGGCTGAAATGTTACTACTACTGCCTTTGCTCATCCTCTTTTCTAAAGGGGGTCTACTAGAATTGCAATTGCAATACCAACTTGTGGTCTCTTTCTGCTAATTTTCTCCTTTTTGGCATCATCTCCTACAAACATATCCATAAGCATATCCAACTTATCATTCATAGCATTGTGTATCTTTTGATTTTCTTTCTCGTAGATGACCATATTGTTTGAGATTCCAAAAATAGTTGATTTAACTTCAGAAAGTTATTGGCAATCTTTTGTAGTTGCCTTTGTAAAGAGATCTAATCAAAAGCTTTAGTTCTGATAGCTCATTCTTGGTTGCTGTCAATTCAGCTCCCGTCTTGGCGATTTTGTACTTCAAGGACTCTTTGGCTAACACTTCATCTCTCCGAATTTTCAAAAAACCATCCATTCTTCAAGCACCAAACCAACTACTTTTTCTTTTATGTCTAATATTCCCCCTAAGGGAATGCTTCATTCTGGTGTTGGTTGGGTTGACACAATAGTGGTGGCCTCAGGTTTGGAAGAAATTACCTTTCTATCACTAACCAAAGTAACTCCTTCCGAATCCTTGTGGACTTATTCTAGAGTTACTTGAGAACTAGCCTTCGGAATGACTATGTCCTTCGGTTGCTGAATGCTTCCTTCTCGGTGGACATTCCACTATCGAATAAGCTTTCTTTTAAATTGCCTTCTTATTTTTCTTCTTCTTCTTGTCCTAGCAACATGTTTGAAAACTTGAGCTTCTTTCGCTGCCAATGCCTCCAAAGTCTTCATGGCAACCTCTTTTTAGATTGTCTCTTCTACTTCTTGAACCATATTCCAATCTCACCAGAAGCTTTTGCTTCTTTCTTTTTGGAGTATAACAGTCCTTAGCTTCTAAGCCTTGAATAGGAACTGTTGCTTGCTGAGTTTGTAGTCCTTCTTCCTAATGTTGAGGTTCTTACACTCCTAAAGATAGGAAACCATGATTCCACAACTTGGCTATTGTAAAGGTTTTTCCTTTTCTCCTTTCGGACCACTTCCACAATCCTTCTAAAAGTATGCCTTGCCTAGTTAGCTTTCTCTTTCCAGAGAATTACTTCCATTGCCCTGGCCTTGCTAGTGGTCAGTTGGTCAGGATTGTCAGTTCATCCTTCCACGTACAACGTAACAATCTCGAACAAACCTTGCATCACAAGTTTTCGAACTTTCTTATTGCAACTAAAGTCTAGAACCTTGAACTCACGTTTACCAATTTTCACCCACAACCATTTGGAGTCTATCGGTGCAATATCCAAGTTGGTGGTTCTTTCATTGTTGAGTCCAATCTTTCTGTAATCTATCGGGGTAACTGTCACCTCGTTTCCATTTTTAGTTACCTTAATCTCTTCTCTAACAATCTCAGTGGTTCCATAAAATATTGTCGTTTGGAAATTCATATTTCCGCTCAAAATAGTATATGTGTCTCCATCTCATTAAATCTTAATGAGAATATATGTCCTTACGCTTATCAAGGGACACTAATACCCAATCATAAATGGTCAATGGAATAAATGCATTGGCTTTAAGACTTCTACCCATTGAGCGACTTTGAGAGAAATGTTTTTTATTTCTTCCGATAGGTCTTTCCAAATTTCAACATATCCTTCCGATAATTGCAAAACTAATCCTTCCAAAATTCAATATGTCATTCCAATAGCTATAGCTAAACTCCTTTCGATAGGTTCTTCCAAATTTGAACCTATCCTTCCGATATGAATATTCTTACTCTAAACTTAGCATCCCAAGTTCAGGTTTGAGTTAATTGTGCCATGAATCACTTAGAGACTTAGTGAGTATATTTGCAAGCTATTTGTTAGTAAAAACATATTCCAATATGATATTTTTCTTCTCCACATGATCTCTGATGAAGTGGTCATGAATATCAATATACTTAGTCATTGAATGAAGAACTTGATTCTCTCTTATTGCTATGGCACTTGTAATATCACACAAAATGCTTATCTCTTTGGCCTCTTTGGCCTCCACTCCATAGTCCATAAATTGCTACTTCATCCACAATACTTGGGCACAACAACTTCCAGCAATAATATATTTTGTTTATATCGTTGAGGTGGCTATAGAATTTTGCTTCATGCTGAACCATGACACCAACCTTCCTCATAGGAATTCGCATATTCCTTATGTGGTTTTCCTGTCTATTTTGCGACCTGTAAAATTTGCATCAGAATAACTTATTAGATCAAAACCACCTTACTTTAGGCAATTTGGCTTTTGCAATCATGGTGTAGACATCTTCTTTCATGGTGTGATTTCTCCATTCTGCCATTTTGTTGAGGGGTATCGACTATTGAAATTTGATGAAGTATGCCGTTTGATTCATAATATGCCTTGATACATTGTTTCATAAAGTCCATTCCCCTAACTATACGAATTTTAACAATTGAAATATCCTTTTCATTTTGGAGCAATTTGAAAACTTCTAGTAATCTCCTGAGAGTTTCACTCTTTGCGAAAAATGAAAACCCAAGTATATATTGTATAGTTATGTATTATCACAAGAGTATACTTCTTTCCACTTATACTTGGTGAATCAAGGTCCAAACAAGTTAATATGTAATAAGCTCAAGGACCTTGTTGATGAGGGATGCGACTTTTCCTTGAATGAGGATAAAATTTACTTCCTCTTTTGACATGTATCGCACAACCCTTTCTTTTCAAAGACTAGGTTGGGTAGCCCAATTATTAGAAACTTCCAAGCTAACTTGTTAATCGTCTTGAAATTAAGATGACTCATCTTTTTGTATGTGCCAAAGCAAACATAATTCCTCATATCCTTTACTCAAAAAACACACATTTACATATGCTGAATCTCTATAAACTCAACGAACACAACTTTTCCAGATTCTATACTTATGACTTTGCATCCGTTATGGTTGAACTCAATGGTGTAGCCTTTGTCATAAAATTGACTTTTGCTAAGGAGATTGAACTTTAGCCCTTTTACATATGATATTTCTTTGATCTCCAAGCCATTCCTTTTAATTGATCCAACTCCTTTAGTTTTGGTTGGCTTTTCATTTCTTTCGAAGATGATCATTGGTCCATCTACCTTTTTAAGTTCTTTTAGGAGTGTTTTCTTTCTAGTCATATGTTTGGAGTAGCCACATATCAAGGCGCCATACTTCTTCATTTTTCGTTATCTCCTTGTATTCCTACATCAATTCAAAAGAGATTTAGGTACCCAAACCAGTTTGAGTCCTATAAGGTTAGCTTTTTTGGGTCTGTAAGACAACCTGGACCCATTATGATGAGAAAGAGTCATTCTACGTTCCCAGTCAAGATCATAATAAAATGGAATGCAAAATAATTGTTTTAGAGCATTCCTTTGGAAGAAGTTGGACCTAAAACGATTTTGATGCTCACGAGAAGGTTTAGCTTTGCTTGGATTTCTTTACTTGGGTCTAGGCAAGAAACTAACCATAAACAAGTCAAAATATGATGGAAAGACCTTACCAACACCGTTCCTTGGAGTCCTACCCTTACTTCTCTAGTTTGGTTTTGATATTTCCATAAGACAAAGATACTTCTAGTAGGAGATGGTTCCTTTTGATTTTGATCAATGATCTTTTTGATAGGAATCCATTCCTTCTAAGACATTCTTCTAGTAGAACTTGAACTTCTTTTTCCTTTATTTCTGGAAGGCTTCTACTTCTTTTGTTGGCTTCTTTAGTTCCTAGATGATCCCTTTGAGTTTTCTCGAGGGGTCTTGGCTTTTCTCTGGTAACTGAAGCATGTTCGAGTATGATTGCTTTCATAACAACCTTGTGTTGAGTTATGATATTGTACCATGTTATATGCTGGTTGAGGATTAGATTCCCAAACAAATACAAGTCCGATAGAAGGTGTTTCTTGAGTATGGCAAGCAATGTGTCCATTGACTTGATAGGAATTAAACCATGGCTCTGTTTGGTAAATGGCTGTTGGCTGATTGGGTTGGCTGTTTGGGTTAGAAGGTATTATTTGTTGATAATATTGGCTGATTGTAGAAAGTTGTTTGATAACTTGGCTGTTTGCTGATGGTTGTTTGGTATAATTTCTTTTCTCAAAAAGCTAATTGAAAAGACTGCTTTGAGTAGCCTTTTGAATTTTAGTATTTTGGAGTTACAAAAAGCTTATTAACCAAACAACTAATAGTGGTTTTTTTTTTTTTTTATCAAACTTTGCTCTTTATTATCACTCAAAAAAGAGGCAACAGAGCCATACATGGTTTTGGTCCAAAAGTGACCATCAAAGCAACAAGGGCCTAAGCCTTACAATAAGATCCTAGAAACTCAAACCATATCACCTATCACAACAACAAGAGCCGAAGCCTTACACAAGGATCATACAATCTCAATCCATATCACCTATCATCACAAATATCATTTTGGGTAAAGAATTATAACAAGAATGATACTTAAGCTAAGTATTACTTGAACATTAAGCACCTCACCATCAATCCATGCTCTTTTAACCCACTTCAAAACTCCAAAATCCCCCCTATCTTCATGCATAGTCCATTGCTATTCTAAACAAGTTCATTGTTGTTAGGAACATAATGTATTAGGTTTTGATGATACCAAAAATGTAATTTAGAATCCCCTAAAGTCTCGAAAGATAGGAATCAATGTAAGTCCGACAAGTAAACTAAGAGCGAAAATACAACCGGGTAACTTGAGCTCAACTCGAAAAATATTTAAGCTTGAGCTAAACTTGTATGAACATCTTAGAAGACTCGTGTTGTAATTTCATAGATAGAACAGTAGAAGGCACGAGACGACACTGGAGGAATAAGGGTCTGCGAGACATCAACTACGTCTCGAGACATAAGCAGAGTTCGAGAGGTAGTACCTCTCGATACAACAATCCAGTTCGAGACATAAGCAGAATTCGAGAGGTAGGACCTCTCGATACAACAATCCAGTTCAAGACATCATCTTTGGTCTCGATAAACTGACATTTCTCCAAAAGGCTGAATGACGGTCAGGAAGCATGAATAAAGTTTGGAGAAGAAGAATATCATGGAGATAAAATATTAAGGAGGTGCCAGAAGTGGATGCCACATCAGAATTCCACAACAAACGGATAGAAGGTGCACTAATCCAAAGTC
>NC_044918.1:10148108-10153621 GCF_003576645.1 Ipomoea triloba
ATCCTGAGGCTTGACGCGGGCTTGGTGATCAAAGGTCAAGTGCTCGATAGGTGGAGTAACAAGAAGCGGGGCGAAAAACCTGAGGCTTGAGGCGGGCTTCGTGATCAATGCTCAAGCGCTCGATATTGTACTAAAAAGGGAAGTTTTAGTGCAATCCTTCCAGGGAGTTTCTGGAAGAAGAGTGGACGTAGGCGGGTTGGCCGAACCACTTAAAAATCTCTCTCGCATTTACTTTCTGTATTTATCTCTCGCTAACCTCTCGATTGCACTGCATATAAACACACCTCTCGAACTAACTCAAACTCGTGCTAACTAAAAGGGGATAACTTTTCCGCTGCGCATAAAACTTTGTCTTCACCTCGTGAGGTATCGAACCTAAACATCCTGAGTTCAATACACACGAGAGGTCGAAAAGATTTGCAAAATCTTATACAAGTCTATTCACCCCCCCCCTCTAGACTTGTACCCCATCCCCTTGGGACCAACAATTGGTATCAGAGCAAGTTCTCTGATCGATATAAACCTTCGTTTATATTGCCTAGAGATCATTCTTTGAAAAATCTTTTGAAAATATTTTCAAAGCACGAAATAATGTTTAAAATGGACAGCATGTTGTCGAGACATCTCCTTTTTGATCTTAGCAGGTTCGATGACTGGAAAACACGCATGCTTGCGTATCTATCAGCCCTCCATGATGAGATGGCCGAAGTGATAACATCTGGACCAGTCAAGATTTCAATGGTAAACACGGCTGCTGAGCAAACCAGGGAAACACCAAAGTACATCCCAAAACCTAGGGAAGAATGGACAAGTGATGATAGGAAGAGAAACAACCTGGACAACATTGCCAAGGATATTCTCTTCAGAGCTATAGACGAAACCATCTTCCCAAAAGTAAGAAAGTGCAAAACGGCGAAAGAGGTATGGGATACTTTGATGTTAATTGGTGAAGGTGACGAACAGGAAAAGGAGAACAAGCTCACCGTGGCCATGAAGAAGTTCGAGGACTTCAAGATGAAGCCAGGGGAGAGCATCGACAGCATGGAATCTCGGTTCATGAAGCTATCAATAGAGATCAGTGATCTCGAGAAGGAGATTCCACAAAAGGAGCTAAACCTGAAGGTCTTACGAGGCCTTACCAAGGAGTGGGAAATGAAGGTGATCACAATGCGTGATCACAGGGATTTGAAGAACACCACAACCGACCAACTGTTCAGAGATCTCAAAGCCTTCGAATTTGAGATGCTTCCGAGAGATGAGGACGTGGTGGACAGACGAAATGTAGCACTGGTTGCTGATCAACCATCCACCTCTTCAAGGTCAGATTCTAATCCCACTAATATGTTATCTGACGAACAGTTTGCTCTCTTCATGAGGAAATTCAGGAAATTCATGAGGAAGTCAACGGAGAGCAACACAAGTTCACCTTCCTCCTCAAGAAGGAACAATGAGAAACATTCATCCAGAAGGATAGAGGAGGAAAATCAGGGTCTTTGCTACAACTGCAGGAGACCAGGACACTTCAAAGCCGAGTGCCCTTACCCTATGGTAAGTAAGTATCAAGGCCAAGAAGGCAGGGATTCCAGGAAAAAGGAGGAATTCAAAGAGAAGCCAGCACAAAGTGGCTTCAAGGGAGATTCAAAGAAACATCTGCGCAGAAAGGCGCTTGTTGCTGAGGAACTCGAGAGAGCAATCGAGGAGTCCGAGACGTCGAGCTCCAGTGAAGGCAGCAGCAGCTCAGAAGATGAGAGGGGACTCATCTGCTTATACACCGAGGAAGAGGAGGATCAATGTCTAATGGCCATTGACAATGAGGTAACCTCTACTTCCACATCTCGCTGCTCTACCTCTACCTCTCGATGTTCTTCGTTCGGAAGCGATGAAGATCCCTTTGAGATGCTTGAAACACTTAAAAGGGATCTCGGTATCGCTAACAGCACTCATGCCAAAATCCGGGAAGAAAACAGCAAGCTAACTGCTGAAAGAGATATGCTTAAGAATGTCTCGAAAGAGAATTCGGAGCTAACTCTCAAAGTAAGTGAGTTAGAAGCTAAAGTAATCTTACTGACTGAAGAGTGCAAAGCTCGAGAAACCAGAGAGCTTAATCTTAGAAAGGTCATAGCATCATATACTAATTCCTCCAAAACTATGGAGAAAATGGTAAATGATCACAGACCTACTAGTGATAGAATCGGTCTAGGGTTCCGTCAAGACTGTCTCTCGAGAGTTAAACAGACCAATGGTTTGGGAACTTCAAATAATGAAGGATCTCAACCCAAACCAAACAAAGGTCATAAAAGACCAACAGAAAAGACCAGAGTAGCTATTCATAAACCGTCCCTATACACCAGCAATGAAAAGTATAGGAAAGCTACGAAGAATGGCCGGGTAAACAATATCGAGAGATCACCTTGCTATCTCTCGCAAGGCCATTCCAAGTACAAAAGGAGCTACATTCCATATAATGCGCTTCAAGGCAAATATGGAAGGTCTGAGATCCACAAAGTTAGGAACTCACGGATGGAGAAAGGCAGACTCTATCCATCTAGTGAGGATTGGTCATCGAATCACAATGTCTGGAAGAAACCTCACTTTCAGCTATTTCACATGANCATTTGGAGACAACGAGAAGAAAGGTCGCACAAAGGCTGTCGATGAAGTTCATAAGAATGAATTGGTGATCAAGGGGGTATCCTACGTTAAGGGGCTCAAATTTAACCTCCTTAGCACAAGCCAGTTCTGTGACAAGGGCTACAGAGTAATCTTCACCAAAGGCAAGTGCCAAATCATACAAGAGGAATCTCTCGAAGTCGTCCTGGAAGCAGCAAGGAAAGGAAACATGTACATAGTGGATTGGAGATCTGCCAAACCATCCCTATGTATACTGGCAAGGAGCAAGGAAGACTTATGCTGGGATTGGCACAGTAAGCTTAGCCATCTGAACTTCAAAACTATCAACAAGCTTGCTAAGAGGAACCTTGTGGAAGGACTGCCCAAAGTGACGTTTCGAAAGGATAAGATATGTGAGGCATGTCAACGTTGCAAACAGATCAAATCCTCTTTCAAAAGCAAAGCCGAGATATCATCCACTAGACCATTAAGTCTTTTTCACATGGACTTATTTGGACCGGTGGATCCACCCAGCATGAGAGGAAGAAAGTACACTCTTGTGGTAGTAGATGACTACACAAGATTCACCTGGACCGTGTTCTTAACCAAGAAAAGCGAGACAAAAGTTGACCTGCCAAATCTTTTGAAGCAAGTTCAAGTTGAAAAGGATGTCTCGATACTAAAGATTCGGTCAGATCAAGGTGGAGAGTTCGTTAATCAAGTTATCGAGAGCTACTGCAACGAGAACGGTATTCATCATCAGTTGTCAGCTGCTCGAACGCCTCAACAGAACGGGGTTGCTGAAAGAAGAAACAGAACTCTCAAGGAAGCTGCAAGGACCATGCTCTCGCAAGCCAACATATCACAAGGATTTTGGGCAGAAGCAATCAACACAGCGTGCTATACCCAAAATCGGTCCTTGATCATGAAAGGAGTTGGAAAGACTCCATATGAGTTGTGGAATGGAAGAAAACCGAATGTAAGCTACTTCCACACATTCGGGTGCAAATGCTATGTCCACAACAATGGGAAGACTCAGCTAAGAACTTTTGATGAAAAGGCAGATGATGGAGTATTTCTGGGATACTCATCGACAAGTAAAGCATTCAGAGTCTTCAACAAGCGGAGATTGGTGGTTGAAGAATCCATACATGTCTCTTTTGATGATAGAGCATCAACAGATCAACCATCAAAGTCAATGGAAGCAGCTGAGGAAGCTCAGTCGGAGTCAATCGAGAGATTAAACTCACCTCTCGATGGGAAGAAACCGATAGTTCGAGACGTAGCGGAACTCCAGTCAGAATCAGATGATGAAGAGCCTACCAAGAAGAAAGCTCCTGACTCAGTTGATCCGATCCAGATCATAGATGCTCAACCCACATCTCAACCTTCAACGGAAGTATCAACTGAGGAGCCACAACCCGACCTAAGATGGCTGAGAAGTCACCCTGCTGATCAAGTGATTGGAGATGTACGTGACAGAGTTCGAACCAGATCAGCATACAGAGAAAGCATGTTTGCTTGCTTTCTATCTCAAATAGAGCCTAAGGTGATCGATGAGGCTCTATGTGAGCCAGATTGGGTGCAAGCCATGCAAGAGGAACTTCATCAGTTTGAACGGAACGATGTTTGGGAACTAGTTCCGAGACCTCATCATCAGAATGTCATTGGTACAAAGTGGGTTTTCAGAAACAAGATGAATGAGGATGGAGTTATTGTTAGGAACAAGGCCAGACTTGTTGCCAAAGGCTATTATCAGGAGGAAGGAATAGATTTTGATGAAACCTTCGCTCCAGTGGCACGTCTCGAAGCCATACGCATCTTTCTCGCATATGCCGCCTTCAAAGACTTTAAGGTATATCAAATGGATGTCAAGAGCGCTTTTCTGAACGGACTTCTCGAAGAAGAGGTGTACGTTGAACAACCTCCGGGTTTCTTGAAGGATGTGGGAGCTAACAAAGTATACAAATTAAAGAAGGCACTTTACGGTTTAAAACAAGCTCCGAGAGCTTGGTATGATACCTTATCCTCTTTTCTACTTCAGTGTGGGTTCACCAAAGGCCTAGTGGACAAAACATTGTTTAGAATTAAGGACGGGGATCACATCTTATTGGTGCAAATCTATGTGGACGATATCATTTTTGGAAGCACCAATCCAGACTTGTGCGAGAAGTTCTCCAGGTTGATGAAAGGGAAGTTCGAGATGAGCATGATGGGAGAGCTCAACTACTTCCCTGGATTACAAGTGAGACAGCTTAAGGAAGGTATCTTCATCAATCAGGAGAAATACACCAAGGATCTGCTCAGAAAATACAATATAGAAGGGAAATCCTCAGTCAAAGTACCTATGGGAACCTCTCTACGTATCGATGTCGACAGTGAAGGTCGAGAGGTCGATCAAACCACTTATCGAGGTATCATCGGATCTCTTCTTTATTTAACTGCAAGTAGACCAGACATATCCTTTGCAGTAGGTGTATGTGCTAGATTTCAGGCAAGTCCTAAGGAAAGTCACCTAAATGCATCCAAAAAGATTCTTAGATATCTAAAGGGTACGCAGAGTGTTGGGCTCTGGTATTCGAAAGGTGGATCTTTCGAACTTATGGGTTATTCAGATGCGGACTTTGCCGGTTGTAAGATAGATCGAAAGAGCACATCAGGGACATGTCAGTTTCTAGGTGGAAGACTTGTCTCATGGTTTAGCAAGNTATCATCGGATCTCTTCTCTATTTAACTGCTAGTAGACCAGAAATATCCTTTGCAGTAGGTGTATGTGCCAGATTTCAGGCAAGTCCTAAGGAAAGTCACTTAAATGCATCTAAAAAGATCCTTAGATATCTCAAAGGTACGCAAAGTGTTGGACTTTGGTATTCGAGAGGTGGATCTTTCGAACTTATGGGTTA
>NC_044918.1:10153951-10155232 GCF_003576645.1 Ipomoea triloba
TCAAATCTTATCTTCTTGTATTTAGTGCCATGAACTGTTTCGCATGTGAGGAGCGGTTTCATCAACTTTATGGCAGCTTTGGAGTTACACAAGCATTGAATGGTCATTCATATCGCATCCCGTGACTCAACAGTGATAACCTTTTTGGGCTATAAATAGAAGGATTTTCTCACTAGTTTATATCATCGACTTCTTCATGGAGAAGAAGAAAGGAAAAGACGATGTACTGTTCTGGTATAGAGGGAGAAAATCAGCAACAAAGTCCAAAGACTTTCAAGGAGAAAACTATCCAGAATCAACGAAGGGTGAACAGATTACGGAGCTTCCTGATAATCCAAGCAAGTATCCTATTCCCATCCAAGGTGAATGGATCCCCAAATACGAGGAGATCCACAACGATGGGATACTGGAATCGGGAGAAGAGTCCTGCACAAGAGGGACTCCTACTGCTGCACATTCTGGAAAAGGGCCTTCCTCAACCAAATGGAGAACCAAGGGAAACGGAGAGGAAGACCAGATGGGACTTTCTGAGGTCTGCAGCAGCCAAAGGGATGATCATACCTAATCCAAAGACATTAAGAGGATTAGCGATGAAGATGGTCACTCCCAACTATAGTAAGCAGCTCCGGAGAGANTCCCGTATAAGTGGGACTCCTACCGCTGCACATTCTGGAAAAAGACCTCCCTCAACCAAATGGAGAACCAAGGGAAAGGGAGATGAAGCCTGTGAGGAAGGCAGCAGCGGAGAGAAGAACAAGAAGGGGAGTAGCCACCTCTAGTTCTGTTATTAGGAGAAATAGGACTTTAGATGGCTAGTTTCTGTTCTAACGATAGATTCCTATTAGGCTATCCAAGGCCAAACAAAAGTTTCTAAGGAATCTAATAGGATATTGATTCATATGTAATGTTTTCGAAAATCACTAAATGAACTTAAGGAAATGTTCTAAGTGATATCTTTTGATGAATCAATCTTGTCTCCGTATCGCAATCTGTGTTCGAAAGGTAGTTCGAGAGGTACATGTTCAGTTTGCCTTTTTGTGTCATGTCTCGAAGAAGGGTAGTTCGAGAGATCACTTCGAAAGATATCAAACTGACCATCTACGTATCTCTAGATGGAGGAATAAGGAGGGTTAGGGATCGATCACTCAGGGGGAAGATCCTTAACCACAGAAATGCTCAGATGAAGGAATAAGGAGGGTTAGGGATCGATCACTCAGGGGGAAGATCCTTAACCACAGAAATGCTCAGATGGAGGAATAAGGAGGTTTAGGGATAAATCAC
>NC_044918.1:10155473-10155839 GCF_003576645.1 Ipomoea triloba
CATTAATGTTAGCCACGTGGTCTTCGGTTACTGACGGTTTTCCGCTCTTAAAGGCATTATCTTGATAAGTGGGAGCATGCTTATATAAATATCATCTCTTTATATCCCACTATCTAAAACCGTATTATATCTTACCAAAATACCCTTATCATATCTTACATATCATAACCGTTATAAAGGGTATTTCTGACCTTTAAATTCTTTTAAATTAACCGGGATCCCTTTTCGGGTCAAGCTCTCAACCCTACCCATATATCCAACCCGAATCCACATGATATAAAAGCCAAACCCTTCTTCCTTACCCGGACTCAAGCTCAAACCAAATACCCAAATCCCCCAAATCCTAAACACTGTACACATTCCCTC
>NC_044918.1:10156206-10160051 GCF_003576645.1 Ipomoea triloba
AATACCCAAATCCCCCAAATCCTAAACACTGTACACATTCCCTCTAAAACCTCAAATCTTTCAACTATGGCGTCCGAATCCTCCACATCAACCTCATCTTCCGACGCATATCAGAGGGAGTTGCGACACATTCGCACTCAGATCAAACAAGTCAAGGCGGGGAGTATCCTTGACAAAAATGGCTTCATCACCCACTCATCAAATCCAAAGATGGCAGAGAAAGTCCTGAAAAAGTTTGACAAGACAAGACTAATGAAATACATGACGCACGACTACCGAACCATTCACGACCTCGACTTCACAGAATGGTTCGCGAATGCTAAGGTCACGAAGGGCAAGATTGAAAGCCGCTTCAATGAAATTGACATTACAACCTCTGTAGGTGACCTCAGAGCGGCATTCGACTTCGCGACGTCGGAGGAAGCAGTCCAGCACCTCTCGGATTACGACTTGGACAAGCAAGCTTTTTGGGATAAAATCCGACTGGAGACTGCACCGCCCAGAGCATCCTCTGCCCTCCGCAAGTTCCACCTAAAGGAGAGGTTTGCTCTTGCTGCCGACCTTATAATGAAATTCGTGCTCGGCAAGGTGTCTGGAATTGACGAAATCAATCTGGACATCCTCAAAATCCTCCACGCCATCTGGAACAACAACAGAATGGACTGGGCACGTATCATCTTCAATTTCCTTCAACAGCAGGTGCAAAGTTCAGTCTCCAACACCAACCTGACGATCAGTAAAAAGGTTGGTTTCGGTTTTGTTGTTCAATATCTTCTAAGTTTGAAGGGCTTAGAACTGAGGGAAGGGCGAGAGATTCATCGTAATACCTATATGGGTAGGACGAAATCTCAAGCTCCAAAGGCTAAAGGTGTTAAGAGTGCACCTTCTCCCTCGAAGCCTAAGGGAAGGGGCAAAAGGAAAGCCCCAGCGAAGGAGAAGGAATCTGATGATGAGCCTCTGGATACCCTGGTCAAGAGGGTTGCCTTGCCAAAAAGGGCTAAGAAAGCAAAAACCATCGCCATCACTCAGATTCGAGAGGTAACACCCTTAGCTATCCAAGTACCATTCGACGACAGGGCACAAGCCCAGGGGGAACCTCAGGCTACACTGGCCACTGAGGTTGAGAGAGTGCCCCCTACCAGGTCTCTGTCAGAAGCTTTATCTGTTAGTCTACATGCTGGTGATAATGCTGAGGGTGCTGATGAGTCTACTGACGAGCCTCGAGAGGAGGTTCGAGAGATTGAAGGTACTGGGATCAGTGATCCAGTACAGACAGAAGTAGAGGAACCACGAGAGGTGGTTCGAGAGATAACAGTGGAAGCTACATCGGCAACAGAAATCCTGTCTGCTAACTCTGATGAGCTGAATGCTGAAATCACCTCTCAGTTGGATCAAAGTGCTGAAAATATGTCTAGCTTGGATGACTTCTCCAGAGCGCTTCGATGGATAAACTGGAGAATAGGCCCTTTTGATCAACTGATTGCACAAGCAGCAGATATGGAGGCTGAGGAGATGTTCGCGTTGAATTGGTTAAACCTCACTGCAATCCCAGCCAATGAACTTCTGAATCTTGCCCATGAGATGCACGTGACCAGGAGAAATCTTGGTCGATCTGACAAAGGAAAGGGCATAGATGTTGATGCGCAAGAAGCTGAAGACGAGCCTGTAGTGGATCCTGAATTAGAAGCTCAATTTCAAGAAGATATCAGGCTTGCCACTGCATTATCCTTGGGACATCAAGTAGAGGATACGAGAGGTCCAGGAGAGACCTCTGGGATTGCTCGAGATGATTCTAAGAACCCAATACCAACAGCCGCAATCCCCTTGTCCCAAGTAAATTTCTCTGCTCTGGACGAACAGGTAGCAGCTTCGAGAGGTGAATCCGAGACCTCTGAAGCACTTGAGGTGGCTCCTAACACTGTTCTTCTTTTGCCACCACCTGAGTCCACACCCTCGAATGACAACGATGAAGCTCAGATAGTTCGAGAGGGTGAAGTTCCGTTGCTCACACTGCCGGGTTTTCCTACTGTTCCTGAAATAATTATCATTCCAGACTCATCGGAGCAGACCGAAGTGCAGTCCAATGAGCACCTAGAGCAGATTGCCCCAAGTCCTGCTGGTTCGAGAGGTACTGAGGAGGACGATGCGACCATCGAAGGTGGAAACAGGGAAGCACCTGTCGACACTTCGTCTCCAACCTCACCAGCAGATGACCAAGTTCCCAGCACTGGTTCGAGAAGTGACGCTGAGGGGGAACTTCTATTGGATGGAAACCGGGAAGCGTCCAATACCGAAGAACCCTCCCTGGCTGATCCAATCTCAACAGTCGCTGAAGCTGAGGCTCCAGGTTCGAGAGGTGAAGAGCAAGAAGTGATCCATCCCTCAGGTGGAAACCGGGAAGCGCCTAACATGGAGCTACCTTCGCGCTCTGAACCCAGTGTCCCTGCGACCCCTCAGACACTCAATCGAGAGGTGGACTCGCAACTGCAAGTTATGGGTGGAAATTTGGAAGCACCCAAGTCCCCTCCGACAAAAGGTATTTCTCACTTTTCTTCTCCTACTTCTGACTATGATCGACAGGCCGAAGAAGCCTTCATTGGCGAGGTGCGTCAATTCATGGCCGATCACTCTCAGAAGATGGCTCAGATCAAGCGCATACTGACCATTGTTCGCAATGCTGCAATGCCTGCGGCTGGCACAAGTGAATCTCAAGCCAGCCATGACGAACTTCTCGAACAGGCAGTATGGGCTGAGGATGCAGCACGGAAAGCTGTAGATGAAGCTGCTATAGCTCGAGCAGAGGCTGCAGGTGCGAGAGCGGAATTAGCCGAGATACGAGCAGAGCTTCGAGCCTTCCAGTATTCCAGTGAACTTCGACACGATGTGATGAAAGCACTACTCGATGATCTGTCGAACCAAGTGCCTGCCCAACTTCAAGCACTCTTCGAAGGTATGTCCACCCTCCTTTCCCGTACTGATGATGCCACCAAGGGGGAAAATAAAGGGAAAAAGGGGGAAAATACAAAAGGAAGGACATCAACAACTGGCAAGAAAAGGGCAGCAAGTGAACCAGCTGGACCTCCTCCAAAAGTTCCAAAATCATTGAGCAAACAACTGGAGGAAGCGAAAAGAGCAGAAATCTTAAGGGTCCAGCGTACACTGGAAATGGAGAAAAGGAGAGAAGAGGACAGAGAAAGAAGAAGAGAAAAGATCGACCTTGTCATGACAAACTTTAAGTTTGGGAGCAGGGAAGATACTGAACAAAAACTGACTCTTGAGATATTCAAGCTTCTGAAGATCACTGGAATATCTGTTCACAGCAATATGTCTCCAGAAGAATGCATTGCATGGTGGAAAGATGGAGTGATTGATGGAGAATTCGTGGGGGAAGCTTACAGAAACTACAGGCATCTAGATGTTATAGACGAATACATAAGCCTGGTAAATTCGAAAGACCTCATCAAGACACGAGAAGCCATTAACAAGAAGAGGGAAGCCAACAACAAGAAGTAAGCTCTCGTGGCTCAAACTCCATCTTATTACAGTTTATTGCTGTTTATGTTGTTCTTGGTCCTATATGTTTTTGGTTTAAACTTTTCTACTAAGCTCAGTTATGTAAACATTCCCTTAATCTCAAATATATATATATCTTTTGCTGGGGGTGTTGTGTGAATTTGCTTATTCATGCTTTAGTAGAATAATTGCCAAACTTACCATATGCGCTGAAAATAAAATCTATGTTTATCCTCTATCAAATCAGCCATATAGAGTAAGTATAAGTGTTGGCATCATCAAAAAGGGGGAAATTGTTAGGAACATAATGTATTAGGTTTTGATGATACCAA
>NC_044918.1:10161284-10208335 GCF_003576645.1 Ipomoea triloba
GAAGCGGGGCGAAAAACCTGAGGCTTGAGGCGGGCTTCGTGATCAATGCTCAAGCGCTCGATATTGTACTAAAGAGGGAAGTTTTAGTGCAATCCTTCCAGGGAGTTTCTGGAAGAAGAGTGGACGTAGGCGGGTTGGCCGAACCACTTAAAAATCTCTCTCGCATTTACTTTCTGTATTTATCTCTCGCTAACCTCTCGATTACACTGCATATAAACACACCTCTCGAACTAACTCAAACTCGTGCTAACTAAAAGGGGATAACTTTTCCGCTGCGCATAAAACTTTGTCTTCACCTCGTGAGGTATCGAACCTAAACATCCTAAGTTCAATACACACGAGAGGTCGAAAAGATTTGCAAAATCTTATACAAGTCTATTCACCCCCCCCCCCTCTAGACTTGTACCCCATCCCCTTGGGACCAACAATTGTGTCTTCAAGGCCCACCCCCAACACAAGTATGGGAATGAAGCCCCTAAAATCATCACCTCTTATCTCAGTAAACCCACCCCTCCTGCCCCCACCCCTTAGGTAAATGACCAACCATACTGTACAGATCTCTGTAGTGTAGCCAGTACAGTCTTAACGGCCACCACCTAAGGCAATGAGACCGACCCTGAAGTCATAGGATGATCACCTTAAGTGGAGTTCCACATTTTTACAAGGTAATCATTTTGGCCCTACAACTACAGCAATGGTAACAAGAGTTCCCACCCTTAGGTTTTGAGCCAATCACATCCAGTACAGAGCTCTGTATTGTGCCTGGACAGATCTTATAGCTCTCAATCCTAAGCAATGAGCAGGTCAAGTCAGGCAGCCATCAAACAACCATTCAGCCATTCAAACATCTCTTCTCCTCTTCTTTTTTTTTTTTCTTTTTCTGTTTCTGTTTTGTGTTATGTTGTTTCTGTTTTTGTTTTTTCTTTTCTGTTTCTCATCACTTCTATATTTTTTCCCATCTTTCTTTCCTTTTTTTTTGTTACTGCCAACATATCTGCCAAAATTGGCTGATAGGCTGATTATTTACCAACATCATCATTAGTGGTTAAATAAGCCAAAATTGGCTGATAGGCTGATTATTTACCAAACAGGGCCCAAGTCTAGTTCTCTCCCCCAAAGGCTTTTGTATGGCAAGTAATGTGTCCATTGACTTGGAACTACCTATATACGTGCCTATAAGCTCTCTAAGCTTTTCTTTTTTGGTTTTTCTTATTGTGTACTCTTCCTTAAATATATCGCGCTTAGCTTTGTGCTTATTTAATTATGAGGTGAAACTATTGATTTCAACTCCTCAATCAACCTAGATTTATTACTCTTAAGTGGTTGATTCTTGGACATATGAAGGTTGTGCTCCATGAGGAATTCAGAAACTTGCTCGACATTTCAAGAAATGTGTCAAAGCGGCTTTTTGGTGCACTATTTTAAAGATTTAGAAGAGGATGTAGATGTTACCAATTCTTCTTCATATTTAATTGATTTCCTGTAACACCCTGGCTCGGCTATACCGTACATCCGGAGTAGTTACTGCCACACCTAGACCGAACCCAGCCGAATCCATACGGAGTTCACTCTAGGTGCACAGGCTAAGAGAAAGGAAAACTGTTTCACAACATCATCATTACCCAACATATCTTCATATATATATATATATATGTGAGCAAAAGGGGTAGCTGCACTAGCTACCACTATATACAAGAGTTTAATCACAAACTTACTAGCCAACTAAGTTCATCATGGCTACAAAAAAGATATATACACAAAAGAGTTCCTCCCAAAACTTTCCCAACCAGCCTACTACTCTAAGAGGCAGTACACCGGTCCGGTGTACGTTCCCCATACTAGATGCCACTCACCCGCGAACCAGGTGAAATGGTCCAAAAAGTAGCAAGGAGTGTTCACCATTGACCACTCATCCCAAAGCTCCGAAGGACTGGGATCCCACGGATAGGGATAAAAGACAACGAACTCTAGGGGATCACTCCCCTCTAACACCTCTATGGGATAAAACCCAAACCTAGAATGGGCTCTATCCAGAAAAGTCGGCTGACTACTGCGAACCGGAACGCGAGAGGGTGTAGTTGGGTAAGCTGGGGGAAGGCTGTACTACGGAGAAGGAGGAGCAGGAACATAGACCGGGTCCGAAGCATGAACCGAGTCGGGAGCATAGACTGGGGCAGGAGGATCTGGAACGTAGCCTGGGGCATACGGGTCATCACCCGCCAACAACTGTACATAGTTATCATAGTCATAGAGGGGAAAATAGAACTCTGAGGAACTATTAGAGTTCCCCGGGCTACAGGAGCCCACACTAGACTGCATCTGATAAGAAACACAACGAAGTGTAGTTAGCGCCACGGCTAAGTAAGAAAATCCATTGTCACTTAAGAGTAGACAAAGGTTTGAAAACATAGATAATCTGAAAGCTTTATAAAGTTTTACCCATGATTTGAAAATCTACCTGCAACCAAACGATTTATGGATAGCATAATAGTGTATAAATGTTAAATCATGTAAAGCTTTTCTCAAATAAGAATAATGGCCTAACTGCCACTCAAAATCATTTTCATGCCCTTTTCAGACAAGTTTGCAAAATTTCACATTTCCAGGAATTTCATCATTTGAAAATAGAACCGCAGCTCTAGTGCTCATAATAATCTGAACCGCAGCCCAGAGTAACAATAATTTTCATAGTAAAAAAAAATTCACTTAGTTTCCCCTGGGTAAGCGCGAGGCTTTCCTTTTTTGAACATTTCTCAATTCCCTTTTTCAAACCTTGGGCCGTGGCATTTCCCAGCCTTCCCGTAGGTCTCCTTATCCCAACCTCGGGCCATGGCACTCCAGCCCTCCCGTAGGTCCAACCTTATTCCAACCCCGGGCCGTGGCATTTAAGCCTTCCCGAAGGTCCCCACCTTATTCCAGAAACTAAGGGTTTGAAAACATTTTTTTTCCAAGTTAATGAATATAATTTAAAAAAAAAATAATATTCGAGCTTTCAAAGATTTACTCGGTTGCCCGTAGGCCTTCCAAACATCATAACACTCGGGGATAAAAACATCGGGGAAAAGTTCGGTCGAAAACGAGTTCGCGTCGCGCGGACTCGCGATTGCCCGCAGCATCGGACGCACGGCGGACGCGTGCGTCCGAGCAGCGTCCGCTGGTTCGGCATTTGTCGCCGAAATCTGGACGCCACGGACGCGCATCGGACGCGCGTCCGTGGTTGCGTCCGGCCTTTCGGCCGTGACGCCGAAGTCTTCTTCTGCGGTGGACGCGCGTCCACTGCCGCGTCCATCCGATTCTGCCCACTTCGGGCCGCAAGATCGGTGTTGTAACGTCCCGATTTTCCAATATTTTCACAAGTACAAGTTTAAATGGACATAAATGCAACATATACATGCATATATTAACTATGAACATGTACGAAAAAATTACCTAAGAGATCCTCAAGTTAAACACATAATTTTCACATAAAATTCCTAGTCTCATAGTTCACTAGCAATTGCCCATTTTCAAGTGACTAAACCGACTGAAGGGATTCCTTACCTTTTTAGAAGCTTTAAAACCGTAGAAAGTGTTGAAATCTTATACTCCCAATATCCACCGAAGGTCCTAAACAATTTACACCATAATAACAACATTTTCAAGAATTCTTAGCTTATGATTAAGTTCTAGAAAGAATTCTAATCCTTTAAACCGAATATTTACAAAGCTTACCTAGTGTTGAAGAGCTTGGTGAAGGATTTTAGCTATGGAGTAATGGAGTCTTGAACAAGAATGAAGATGAAGATGGGATCTATTTTTCTCTCTCCTTTCCTTAATTTTTTTCGGCCAAAGGGGGTGAATGCAAGACTTGGAGGCTAAGCTAGATTAATTCCTATCCAAATCATCTCTTAAAAATTAATATTTACCCACATGGTGAAAAATTGTGACACTTGTCACTATTCCATGGTAAGTTCATAAAGATAAGAATTACTATACAGTTAGGGATTCAATCAGATGAATGCTCGGTGGAAAATCACTTAATCCGGAAAAATTTTAATACCAAAATTATAAAAAAAAAGAAAAATAATAATAATCCCGTCATTAACCACCAAAATCGAAATTTTCCGGTACATTGCGAAATTCAGCGGTTCGTAGGCTCGTAACAAATTTTCACCCTTTATAACTCGTCCAATCCCAACTTAACTAAGTAGGAGGCTCACACTTAATCATACCATGCATAATAATCCATTTCCTTGGAAATCCGAGCTGAAAATTCGTCCTTAAAAAAATTTTGCGGTTCATGACCGATACGTACGATCGCAGCTTATAAATAACTATACTCTCTTATATAAAAAAAAAAAATTCTTTTGAAGCCTCGGGGGACCATTTCATGAATGTCATAACTTATAGAAATATTTTTCGAACCTTAGTCTTACGGGAATTGCCGAGGGGTTACAGTCTACCCTCCTTAAAAAGAGTTTCGTCCCCGAAACTTCCTTCTTATACTCCACGGTCTCAAGTAGTTTACTACTTACCTTCGCTTACACATAATAGAATCTTAGTATGCCTAATCTTAGCACACAAATTTATTTAAGTATATAACAAGTAAATCGATCCTACACACCTGAGTCAAATAACTCTGGATAACGTTCCATCATAACGCTTTCCAACTCCCACGTGGCTTCCTCCGGGCTATGATTCGACCATTGGACTTTGACCATTTTAACTGATTTCCTTCTTGTATCTCGGGTCTTAGAGTCCAAGATTCGAATTGGCCTTTCTTCGTATTCCAACGAATCATCCATCTCCAATTCCTCAGGTTCCAATATATGGGATGCATCAGGCACATACCGCTTGAGTTGAGAAACATGAAATACATTATGCACCTGGTCAAGCTCAATTGGTAGGGCCAGTCGATAGGCTAAATTTCCTATCCTTTCCAAGATTTCATAGGGTCCTATATAACGAGGACTCAACTTTCCTTTCTTCCCAAATCTTTTGACTCCTTTAGTTGGTGAAATTTTCAATAGCACCTTCTCTCCAACTTGATGTTCAGTGACTTGTCGTTTCAAATCGGCATAGGACTTTTGACGATCCTGTGCAATTTTCATCCTCTCTCGAATCACCTTGATTGCCTCAGTAGTCTCTTATAGGTACTGAGGTCCAAGTATAACAACGTCGCTCTTGTCACTCCAACATAGAGGACTTCGACATTTTCGCCCATACAGCGCTTCATAAGGACCCATTCCTATACTTGCATGATAGCTGTTGTTATAGGAAAATTCTATTAAATCCAACTGCTCATCCCATGAACCTTGGAAGTCAAGCACACAACCTCTGAGCATATCTTCCAATGTCTGTATCGTTCGCTCCGTTTGGCCATTAGTGGCAGGGTGAAAAGCTGTACTTAATTTGAGCTGAGTGCCCATCGCCAATTGCAACGCTTCCCAAAAACGTGATAGAAATCGTGAGTCTCGGTCTGAAACGATATCTTGCGTTACTCCGTGATATTTAACCACGTGTTTAATATAGGCTCTTGCCAACCTTTCCATTGACCATGTCTTGTTCATTGGAATGAACCTCGCTGTTTTAGTTAGTCGATCGACAATAACCCACACCTGATCGTTTCCAGACTTGGTTCTAGGCAATCCTCCCACGAAATCCATCGAGATTGAGTCCCATTTCCACTGCGGAATTTCTAATGGCTGCAATAATCCTTTTGGTTTACTTCTTTCCGCCTTGACCTTTTGACAGTTCAAGCATTTAGCCACAAATTCAGCTACATCCTTCTTCATGCCCGAGCACCAAAAGTTTTGTTTCAAGTCCTTATACAGTTTATCCCCACCAGGATGAACTGAATAGGGTGTATAATGACCTTCTTTCATTAATTGTTCCATTATCTTTTTACACCCTTTTGGTATTATCCACCTACCTAGGAATCTTACACTCCCATCTGGGTGTAACTCAAATGGACCATGTTTTCCATCAACCATCTTCTCCCTGATGCTCCCTACCCAATTGTCCTCTTCTTGTGCTTGTTTGACTTCCTAAAACAGGGTTGGAGTGGCCGACATGTAATATAATTTTATTTCTTGTTCCACCTGACCACACATCTGTATCTCCAAATTGAGTCTTTGAAAATCCTCCCATAATTGTTCGTGTAATACCCAAAGAGCATGGTTTGATTTCCGACTCAAGGCATCAGCTACCTTGTTTGCTTTGCCATCCTGGTATTGGATTTCCAAGTCATAATCCTTGATCAACTCCAACCATCTCCTTTGCCTTAAATTAAGGTCTCTCTGAGTAAAGATGTACTTTAAACTCTTGTGGTCCGTATAAATTTTGCATGAGACTCCATAGAGATAGTGTTGCCAAATTTTGAGAGCAAATACCACAGCTGCCAGTTCTAAGTCATGTGTCGGGTAATTAGCTTCATGAGTTTTTAATTGACGAGAAGCATACGCTATTACCCTTCCATCTTGCATCAAAACGCATCCTAGTCCCTTGTGAGATGCATCCGTGTACAACTCGTAACCTTTCGCTCCAACAGGTAAAGTCAATACTGGAGCAGTTGTCAATCTCGTCTTAAGTCCTTGGAATGCCTGCTCACATTCTTCGCTCCAACTATACTTGGTCGTTTTCTTGAGCAGGTTTGTCAACGGCCTTGCTATCTTTGAGAAGTCCTGAACAAATCTTCGGTAATAACCCGCCAAACCTAAGAAACTACGGACTTCCGTAACTGATTTGGGTGCTTCCCATTCAATTACAGCTTGTATCTTAGCTGGGTCCACTGCTATTCCTTCTTGGGTGATTACGTGTCCAAGAAAAACAACTTCTCTTTTCCGAAATTCGCACTTTGACAATTTTGCGAAAAGTTTCTTTTCCCTTAGTGTCTGTAACACTGTTCGGAGATGTTCCTTGTGATCCTCCGGTGTCTTAGAGTAGACCAAGATGTCATCTATGAAAGCGACGACAAATTTATCCAAATATGGAAGGAAAATTCGGTTCATCAAGTCCATAAAGGTTCCTGGGGCGTTAGTCACTCCGAATGACATGACCGTGAATTCATAGTGCCCATATCTCGTTCGAAATGCTGTTTTAGGCACATCCCCCTTCGCGACTCGCACTTGATGATACCCTGACCGTAAGTCAATCTTTGAGAACACTCCTGCTCCTTTCAACTGATCGAATAGATCATCGATCCTGGGCAACGGGTACTTGTTCTTTACTGTGACTCGGTTTAGTTCCCTGTAATCGATGCACAGTCTAAGACTCCCATCCTTCTTCTTAACGAACAGTACCGGTGCACCCCAAGGCGACACGCTTGGTCTAATAAATCCTTTCTCCAATAATTCCGCTAATTGTGCCTTTAGTTCCTCCATCTCTTTCGGTGCCATTCGATAAGGCGCTTTCGAGATAGGTGAGGTTCCTGGTACGAGATCAATGGTAAATTCCACTTCTCTTTCCGGCGGCATTTCCGTGAGATCGTCGGGGAACACGTCAGGAAATTCGCGTACAACTGGGATTCGATCGATCTCAAGTTCTTCTGGTTCGGCACCTTGCACCAAACAGAGGTATACTTCACATCCCTGGTGCACGTACTTCTTCAATTTCTGCGTTGTCAACAACCTGGACTCGTTTTGCTTGTCAATCCCTCGGTAGGATATTCTCTTCCCCTCTGGTCCTCGTAGCACAACCTTCCGCTCATCACATACGATCCGAGCTTTATACTTATCCAACCAATCCATCCCGAGTACTACATCAATGCCCTCAAGTTCAAAACGCACGAGGTTTCCGGGACAGTTAGTTCCAGCTATTTCTATCGCAATGTTATCATAACCATTTCTACAGGCTACTACTATTCCCGAAGCAGTTTTGACATTTAGATCTAGCTCAATAGTAGGCCTTAATTTCAGTCTATCAGCAAATGCAGATGATATAAATGAATTGGTAGCTCCTGTATCAAATAACACTATTCCAGGTACTGAGTTTATGGGAAATGTACCAGTTACGGCGTCGTTAGCCTGAGCCTGAGTGTTATTGACGACGTAAATTCTGCCTTGGTTCCCCGTGCTACCTTCTCCCATCACTTGCTTCCCTTTGTTGTTGGAACCAGATGCGACGTTTGTCGGTCTTCCCGGATTTACTGACTGAGAGTTGACCATTTTGTTTCCTATCTGTGCGGGCCTCTGACCAGCATTCCCATTAAATCTTCTCCCTTGGTTCGCGTTCTGTAGGGGTTTTTGAGGACTGTCTATCCGACTTTGGCACTCAAAGGACTTGTGTCCAAAAAGACCGCATATGAAGCACTTAATCCTCACTCCTTGACAATTTACTCCGGGATGATTCCTTCCACATCTTGGACAAGCAAAACGGTTTCCTCTGTTAATTCCTTCCCTTCCTCTTCCTGGTATTGGGTTGAAGCCACCCTGGTTCACTCTCTTGTTTCTTAACGCGGATTTCTGTGACTTGTCATCAGCCTTTCTTTTATTTCGGCCGTAAACTTCTTGTTGATCTAGGTGCACCTGATAATGGTCCGAGGCTCTATCGTATGCCTCCTTCAAGGTAGAGCACATGAACGGCGCAATCGCCCTCCTTACATCCCAAACAAACCTTCGTGCCTTACTTGCCTCATTAGGTACAATCTCCTAGGCGAAACGCATCAGTTCCACGTACTGGTCATGATATTCTTCGATTGTTGCTCCCTTCTGTCTTAGCCGTAGAAATTCCTCGCATTTAATCCCTCTAATACGCTCGGTGTAGAACTGTCCCCTCAGTTCTTCCTTGAATTCCTTCCAACCAAACTCTGGGTCTTGCAGAAGATCAGGTCCCTCTGCTGTCCACCAGTTGTCTGCAGCTTTCGTTAAATAATAGACTGCAGAAGGTACTCGTTAATTTGCAGGGCAATCTACTGCGTTAAGTGTTCTCAAGGGTTAGCTAGTCAGGCAGTCAGTATAGCACCTACTCAAGTCCTATACAACGTCTCCTAACATTCACTTTATCATACCCGCCAAGCAGGGGTTTCTATCTCAGCATAATGATGATTAATGCATTACGCTAGCGAGCTTACTCACAATAATCCTACGCAAGGATTAACACATGCAAGAAATCACAAACATTGGTCATATTATTCAACAACCAGAATCGTAAGATTCTGTAGAGTAAAAGTGAAATACTCCATTTTATGCTGCCTGGCTTCCGTTCCAACTCTGCTCCGAATTTTATGCTCATGACACTGTAACAACAACTTAGGTTAATCTCAACGAACCTAAGCTGACTTGAAACTTGGTTAACTCAAAACTGACTGACTCAAAACTTGAATCTAATCTAGGCTCTGACCTAGGCTCTGATACCAACTTGTAACACCCCGGCTCGGCTATACCGTACATCCGGAGTAGTTACCGCCACACCTAGACCGAACCCAGCCGAATCCATACGGAGTTCACTCTAAGTGCACAGGCTAAGAGAAATGAAAACTGTTTCACAACATCATCATTACCCAACATATCTTCATATATATATATATGTGAGCAAAAGGGGTAGTTGCACTAGCTACCACTATATACAAGAGTTTAATCACAAACTTACTAGCCAACTAAGTTCATCATGGCTACAAAAAAGATATATACACAAAAGAGTTCCTCCCAAAACTTTCCCAACCAGCCTACTACTCTAAGAGGCAGTACACCGGTCCGGTGTACGTTCCCCATACTAGATGCCACTCACCCGCGAACCAGGTGAAATGGTCCAAAAAGTAGCAAGGAGTGTTCACCATTGACCACTCATCCCAAAGCTCCGAAGGACTGGGATCCCACGGATAGGGATAAAAGACAACGAACTCTAGGGGATCACTCCCCTCTAACACCTCTATGGGATAAAACCCAAACCTAGAATGGGCTCTATCCAGAAAAGTCGGCTGACTACTGCGAACCGAAACGCGAGAGGGTGTAGTTGGGTAAGCTGGGGGAGGGCTGTACTGCGGAGAAGGAGGAGTAGGAACATAGACCGGGTCCGAAGCATGAACCGAGTCGGGAGCATAGACTGGGGCAGGAGGATCTGGAACGTAGCCTGGGGCATACGGGTCATCACCCGCCAACAACTGTACATAGTTATCATAGTCATAGAGGGGAAAATAGAACTCTGAGGAACTATTAGAGTTCCCCGGGCTACAGGAGCCCACACTAGACTGCATCTGATAAGAAACACAACGAAGTGTTAGCGCCACGGCTAAGTAAGAAAATCCATTGTCACTTAAGAGTAGACAAAGGTTTGAAAACATAGATAATCTGAAAGCTTTATAAAGTTTTACCCATGATTTGAAAATCTACCTGCAACCAAACGATTTATGGATAGCATAATAGTGTATAAATGTTAAATCATGTAAAGCTTTTCTCAAATAAGAATAATGGCCTAACTGCCACTCAAAATCATTTTCATGCCCTTTTCAGACAAGTTTGCAAAATTTCACATTTCCAGGAATTTCATCATTTGCAAATAGAACCGCAGCTCTAGTGCTCATAATAATCTGAACCGCAGCCCAGAGTAACAATAATTTTCATAATAAAAAATTCACTTAGTTTCCCCTGGGTAAGCGCGAGGCATTCCTTTTTGAACATTTCTCAATTCCCCTTTTCAAACCTTGGGCCGTGGCATTTCCCAGCCTTCCCGTAGGTCTCCTTATCCCAACCTCGGGCCATGGCACTCCAGCCCTCCCGTAGGTCCAACCTTATTCCAACCCCGGGCCGTGGCAGTTAAGCCTTCCCGAAGGTCCCCACCTTATTCCAGAAACTAAGGGTTTGAAAACATTTTTTTTCCAAGTTAATGAATATAATTTTAGAAAAAAAATAATATTCGAGCTTTCAAAGATTTACTCGGTTGCCCGTAGGCCTTCCAAACATCATAACACTCGGGGATAAAAACATCGGGGAAAAGTTCGGTCGAAAACGAGTTCGCGTCGCCGAAGCCTTCTTCTGCGGTGGACGCGCGTCCACTGCCGCGTCCATCCGATTCTGCCCACTTCGGGCCGCAAGATCGGGGTTGTAACGTCCCGATTTTCCATTATTTTCACAAGTATAAGTTTAAATGGACATAAATGCAACATATACATGCATATATTAACTATGAACATTCACGCAAAAATTACCAAAAACTCAAGGAGTAATTTCTTGAACCATCTAAGAGATCCTCAAGTTAAACACATAATTTTCACATAAAATTCCTAGTCTCATAGTTCACTAGCAATTGCCCATTTTCAAGTGACTAAACCGACTGAAGGGATTCCTTACCTTTTTAGAAGCTTTAAAACCGTAGAAAGTGTTGAAATCTTATACTCCCAATATCCACCGAAGGTCCTAAACAATTTACACCATAATAACAACATTTTCAAGAATTCTTAGCTTATGATTAAGTTCTAGAAAGAATTCTAATCCTTTAAACCGAATATTTACAAAGCTTACCTAGTGTTGAAGAGCTTGGTGAAGGATTTTAGCTATGGAGTAATGGAGTCTTGAACAAGAATGAAGATGAAGATGGGATCTATTTTTCTCTCTCCTTTCCTTAATTTTTTTCGGCCAAAGGGGGTGAATGCAAGACTTGGAGGCTAAGCTAGATTAATTCCTATCCAAATCATCTCTTAAAAATTAATATTTACCCACATGGTGAAAAATTGTGACACTTGTCACTATTCCATGGTAAGTTCCTAAAGATAAGAATTACTATACAGTTAGGGATTAAATCAGATGAATGCTCGGTGGAAAATCACTTAATTCGGAAAAATTTTAATACCAAAATTATTAAAAAAAAAAAGAAAAATAATAATAATCCCGTCATTAACCACCAAAATCGAAATTTTCCGGTACATTGCGAAATTCAGCGGTTCGCAGGCTCGTAACAAATTTTCACCCTTTATAACTCGTCCAATCCCAACTTAACTAAGTAGGAGGCTCACACTTAATCATAACATGCATAATAATCCATTTCCTAGGAAATCCGAGCTGAAAATTCGTCCTTAACAAAATTTTGCGGTTCATGACTGGTACGTACGATCGCAGCTTATAAATAACTATACTCTTTTATATAAAAAAAAAATTCTTTTGAAGCCTCGGGGGACCATTTCATGAATGTCATAACCTAAAGAAATATTTTTCGAACCTTAGTCTTACGGGAATTGCCGAGGGGTTTCATTTCCTTAGTTCTACCAACATTGCATTCTAAGCTTCTTAAGGAGCTTAGTTATTCTGATGAACTTGAGGAATCTTCTTGTTTCATGTTGGCCATTAGGAAGATACGAGCCTCATGTTCCAAGTCAGAAGAAGAGTTACTTTCGGAAGAACTATTGCTTTGCTCTCTATCTTCTAATGGATCTTCTGATATGAATGTTTTTGTTATGGATTTCATCTCATCTTTCTTCCAGTTATGCTTACCCATATTCTTCAAGTCGTATCGTTTGGAACTTTTTTTTTCTCTTCTACTGGATAAGGACATTCTTCCTTGAAGTGTCCAAGTTTATTGTAGTTGTAACAAATCTTTTTAGATGTCTCTTCCTCTGATTCTTTAATATTTCCTAAACTTCTTCTCAAAGGATTTGTGCTTCCTAGGGTTTCCATTGAATTTTCCTTTGTTATGCCTTAGGAAATTTTTGAATTTCTTTAGAAAAAGAGCCATTTCTTCTTTCAAATATTCTTTCTTGAAGTTTGATGTCCTTCTAAAAGTCTTGGATGTTGAAGGAGTGTCATTTTCCACCAAAGCAATTGTAGGCATTGCACTTGTAGCCTCTTTCTTGTCTAGTTCTAGTCTAACCATGTCAAGGACTCAATGTTGATGGTGGAGAATTCCTTGCTACCCTTTATGGTTATGACTTTAGATAGCCATTCCTTGGACAGTGTTCTTAGAACTTTGGAGTTAATCTCCCATTATGTGTAATTGTAACACCCCAATTTTCACATCTTGGATTTATTACAAAATCCCTAATAATACATCGCGGAAGCTTACATCTAACCAGCAGAAAACTGGGTGTTACCGCCACGCTTAGGTATCTCTCCTATACCCAAACGTTAAGGCTAAACTTACAACATCGACATCCACTTCCATCCTGTTCAGAGCTCATTGGGCTACTGGAGCCCACACTAGACAACATCTGTTAACAGAAAACACATTGAAGTGTAGTTAGCGCGACGGCTAAGTAAGGAAATCCATTGTCACTTAAAAGTAGACAAAGGTTTGAAAACACAAATAATTTGGAAGTTCGTAAAGTTTTTACCCATGATTTGAAAACCTACCTGCAACCAAATGATTCACAGATAGTATAGTAGCGTATATAAGTTAAATCATGTAAAGCTTTTCTCAAAATAAGAATAATGGCATAACTGCCACTCAAAATCATTTTCATGCCCTTTTCAGACAAGTTTGCAAAATTTCACATTTCCAGGAATTTCATCATTTGCAAATAGAACCGCAGCTCTAGTGCTCATAATAATCTAAACCGCAGCCCAGAGTAACAATAATTTTCATAGTAAAAAAAAAAATTCACTTAGTTTCCCCTGAGTAAGCGCGAGGCTTTCCTTTTTGAACATTTCTCAATTCCCCTTTTCAAACCTTGGGCCGTGGCATTTCATTTCTCAATTCCCCTTTTCAAACCTTGGGCCGTGGCATTTCATTTCTCAATTCCCCTTTTCAAACCTTGGGCCGTGGCATTTCCTTTCTCAATTCCCCTTTTCAAACCTTGGGCCGTGGCATTTCCCTTCTCAATTCCCCTTTTCAAACCTTGGGCCGTGGCATTTCCCAGCCTTCCCGTACTTTTCAAACCTTGGGCCGTGGCATTTCCCAGCCTTCCCGTATGTCTCCTTCTCCCAACCTCGGGCCATGGCACTCCAGCCCTCCCGTAGGTCCAACCTTATTCCAACCCCGGGCCGTGGCATTTAAGCCTTCCCGAAGGTCCCCACCTTATTCCATAAACTAAGGGTTTGAAAACATGATCCTTCCTTCAGTTTTTCTTTCTTAAATTATTTCTTTTGGACATATTTCACAATTGAGTCCAATACTTAAAATTGGCTACCTCATTAGCCCCTGAAGGATTTTCAAAATACTTTCAGTGCCCGCAGGCTTTTCAAACATCATTTTCTCATCACTCTCATGTAAAGTACACACTTACAAAAACTGGTATTTTACCCAAAAATAAGGTTTTGTCAACCTGTTTACCAAAATAGCATACGTTCTGCAACGTAAGTTTTATAAACATTTTTACTTGCCGAAAGGCTTTTCAAGCATAGCTCAAGCACGAGCAAAGATTGGAAGAAAGCATAACTGGACACAAGCTGGTCACTCATCGGATACTTCATCATATACAATACTAGGATATTCTTGGATATACTTCATATTTAAGTCCCATACTTGAAATCAATCCAGCTAGTTATACACTTGTATATTCTACTAACACTACATATATCCATTTCCAATACTATTATTATAATAGTATGAACCCATAGTCAATCATTTATGAATCAATCGATTCATAGCACCATTAATATTAACATCCTTAACCTTATTCCTTATCATGAATCTCAGTTCATCTTACAATCCAATCATCGTCAGTGATCCATAATCATGGTTCCACCATTAACTAATAATAGATAGTTGTCCTTGTCATTATCGCCATTGACAACTTCCACCATGATCAACACCATTAGATCGTAACTTGAGGTAAAGTCATTACCTAACCATAATCCAAAGTCGTTCAACAACTATTTCCTCAAAATTCACCATATACAATCTTTATCTCAATATTTCCATATAACAATTTCCTTAATAAACATCGTAATATCATCACCACTCAAAATTCCTTTACACCATAATATCTTTACCAAAGAGATATTTTAAATCCTCAAGTAAACACCAACAATCCCCAAATCAAAAGAATCACTTCCAAGTTCTTAAAATAATAACCAAAGAGAGAATTCCAACCTCTCCAAATAAATTCTAAAGGAGTAATTCCAATCTTTCAACATAACCACCAAATAGAGAGTATTGCCCATAACAAAGATCTCACAATAATCACCAAAGATAATCCTTCAAATAATTAGTCCCACCTTGATAATATATTAATTGCCATTCCGTCTATTCATCCAGTCATTAAACCTTAATAACTATTATCAGTCCTTAATCACTATAACTAGAGCTTAATTACCTCCTGAACTCCACTGTTAATCCATCATTAATTACTAAGTCCTTAATTAAGCTCTAATTACTATTTATAATCATTACAATCATCAGTAATAACCATCCTAACTTTATCACCATTTCATAACCCATGTATCAACATGTTATAACATCATCATCATTCTCATAACCTCTTAGGTTCATTACAACCCCATCATCTAAACATCAACAACTATCAAAGCTTAGTTTGATCTCACGAACATCAAACAACCTCATCTTCTAAACATCAATAATCAATAATCAAGCTTACACCATTTAATCTTACTTTCGCGCCCTTGGACGCCCGNATACAATTTGATCTTACTCTCGCACCACGGGACGCCCGGTGGGCGCGCGTCCAATGCCGCATCCACAGGTTTTGCCTGGTTCCCGAACAACTGGACTCCACTGGACGCGCTATGGACGCGCGTCCAGGGTCGCGTCCATCACAATCTGCCAGTTCCGGGCAGTACAAACAGCGCAGTCCGAAAGATTGAGCCGGTAAAAATAATTCCCGAACTATTTTTCACTTGAAATTTTTATGGTAGAACCCCAACTCATAGTAATTGATGTCCATAAAAAGTTTTAGTCATTTTGGTTCGCGAATAAACGCAGAAAATTCCATTTTTGCCCTTGGCAGTGTGCTGTCCAGAATTTTTTCCTCTGTGGACCAGTTTTGGAAAAAAATTCGAAAACCATACTTATACTACTCCGATCATTATGAACTTTTATATGCAGGTTCTACACTTATTGAACTACATATCTAAAGAAAATAGAATCAAAATACCTTACCAAATTTTCCCAATAAATCTCAGAAGTTACTTCCAGAAATCTATCTTGATTTTTTCAATATTTCCACAAGTATAAGCCTATATGGACATAAATATAATATGTACATGCATATACAAGCTATGAACATGTATACAAACATATTCATAAAACTCCTAATCTCATCATTCACTAGCAATTGTCCATTTTCAAGTGACTAAACCGACTTAAGGGATTCCTTACCTTCCAAGTAGCTTTTAAAACCGTAGAAAGTGTTGTGATCC
Organism: Ipomoea triloba; assembly: GCF_003576645.1. Taxonomy (NCBI): domain Eukaryota; kingdom Viridiplantae; phylum Streptophyta; class Magnoliopsida; order Solanales; family Convolvulaceae; genus Ipomoea; species Ipomoea triloba. Next base: position 10,177,508 of record NC_044918.1, read on the forward strand.
TCCCCTCCAAATTTCCACCGAAGATCCTAAATAATTCTCACCATAACAACAATATTTCCAAGAATTCTTAGCTTACAATAAGTTCTGTGAAAGGATTCTAGTCTTTTAACCGAATAAAATCCAAAGTCTTACATAGGATGGAAGAACTTGGTGAAGAACTTGGCTACGGAGTTCTTGAACAAAGAATGAAGATGAAGATGAGATCTATTTTCTCTCTCCTTTCCCTTAATATTTTCGGCCAAGATGAAGGAAATTCAAGATTTGGAGCTTAAGCTAATTAAAATCTTATCCATAATCATCTCTTAAAAATAATATTTTAATCATATGGTAAAAATTGTGACACTTGTCACTATTCCCATGGTAAGTTCTTAAAGGATAAGATTTGCTAGACAGTTAGGGATTAAATCAGATGAATGCTCGGTGGAAAATCACTTAATTCGGGAAAATCTTAATACCAAAATTATTCTAAAAATAATCCCGTCATTAACCACCAAAATCGGAAAATTCCCGGCATATCGCGAAATTCAACGGTTCGCAGGTTCGTAATAAATTTCCACCCTTATAGTCCATCTAATCCCAACTTAACTAAGTAAGAAGTTCATACTTAGTCATATTATGTATAACAGTCCATTTCCTAGGGAAATCTGAGCTGAAAATTCGTCCTTAAAAATTTTACGGTTCGTGACCGGCACGTATAATCGCAGCTTATTTCCTAGACTCATTGGAATAGGCGAGGGGTTACAGTAATATTTCTACAACATAGAGAACTCACCCAAAATATTAATGAGGCAAGTTTCCATTTGGTCAATAGATTCACCCGGTAGCATTTCAAATGAATCAAATTTTTGTACAATAATATTTAACTTATTGTCCCTAATTTGCTCATTTCTAGTGGAGAGTTCAATCAGCTTATCCCACAGTTGCTTTGGTTTTGTCGTGTGACCTTTAACCTTTCCGAAGATGACTTTGTCAAGGATCTTCATGATCTCATTCTTGGCATTATTATCGAGTCTTGCTAAAATGTGATCTTCCTTGGTCCATTCTTCATAGGGTTTTGGAACCCTAATCGGTCTTGGAGGTGGACATGGTGCTTCCTCTTCATTTTGACCCAAATTTTCTTCTTCCTCTTGAGACCTTACTATAGATTGTCCGGCACATGGGGCTTGGGGTGTGGTATTGACTTTCTCTATTTTAACAGGCTCATTTTCCACGACGTCCCACATTCGAGAGTGAATGATAAAAGATGGATTTTGAGTTTTGTTCTCCATTTTGCAAAATCTTTCTGAGTTTAATTTGCAATAAGATCCATACTCTTGTGGATTTCAAAGATAGATATAGCAATAACACAAATTTGATCAATAATTTCTTGAGATATGCTCAAGATAGCCAAATTAGTGGATCGTTTAGAACAACAGCTCTGATATCACTTGTTGGTCCCGGACAAGCTAAAAGTCTAGAAGGACTCTAAGTGAGATTGTATTTAGAAAATCAAAGTAAGGAACGTAAGTTTCCTTGTAGTGGAAGTCTTTTGAACTTTCTACTAAAATTTTTAGCTAAGTTTGATAGATTTAATGTGTAAGTGTGTGTATATGAGTACAGGGTTAGTTCAGCTAAATAAGTAATAGAATAAAATATAAAGTAAAATGTGTTGGTCCCAAGGGGATGGGGTACAAGTCTAGAGGGGGGGTGAATAGACTTGTATAAGATTTTGCAAATCTTTTTCGACTTCTCGTGTGTATTGGACTTAGGATGTTTAGGTCCGATACCTCACAAGATGAAGACAAAGTTTTATGCGCAGCGGAAAGGTTATCCCCTTTTAGTTAGCACGAGTTTGAGTTAGTTCGAGAGGTGCGGTTATGTGCAGTGCAGTTCGAGAGTTAGATAGCGAGAGATAAAAGCAGAAAGTAAATGCGAGAGAGATTTTTAAGTGGTTCGGCCAACCCGCCTACATCCACTCTTCTTCCAGAAACTCCCTGGAAGGATTGCACTAAAACTTCCCTTTTAGTACAATATCGAGCGCTTGAGCTTTGATCACGAAGCCCGCCTCAAGCCTCAGGTTTTTCGCCCCGCTTCTTGTTACTCCACCTATCGAGCACTTGAGCTTTGATCACCAAGCCCGCCTCAAGCCTCAGGATCTTCACAAGACAGCTCCCAGGTTACTCCGCCTCTCCTCAGGTTTTTCTCCCGCTTCCAGTTACTCCACCTCTCGAGCACTTGAGCTTTGATCACCAAGCCCGCCTCAAGCCTCAGGATCTTCACTAGACAGCTGCCAGGTTACTCCGCCTCTTCTTGCTTAATCCAAAGCAAGGACCTTTGGTTGTCCCAGTTGAGTGTAACAAGCTCCAATCTGACCAAAAGCTATCGTTGAATTACCTTCGATGTAGAGCTGCCTCGGTCACCTTCTAGATGTATAGCAGTTTAAGCTTTGTAACTCTCTCAAACACTAAGATGTGTTCTCTCGCTATTTTGAATATCAGGATGATATTCCAGAATGAGCTCAGGCACTTGAACGTTTGAAATAGACACCTCTTTAGATTTTCAGAATGAACTCACTTCATCTGACCAAGACTTCCCCCCTCTTTTTTAACTTGTGTCTTCACGTCCTTTATATATGAGAGTTAAGGAATAATTCCGTTGGAGGGAAAATTATTCCGTTTGAAATTTGTCTCCCATGCTGTGTATGAGACTTGCATCTTTTCAGCATTTTTCATGGAGTGATGGTCTTGTAACTTGAACCTTTTGTTTGGTAGTGGATATTCCATAATCCACTTTCTTGAGTCCATGCTCCACTTGCTTCTTTTGGTAAAAGTTACTCTTTTTAAATTCCCATTGATCCTCGTTTTAGGGAATAAGACTGACTTTGGATTAGTGCACCTTCTATCCGTTTGTTGTGGAATTCTGATGTGGCATCCGCTTCTGGCACTTCCTTAATATTTTATCTTCATGATATTCTTCTTCTCCAAACTTTATTCATGCTTCATGACCATCATTCAGCCTTTTGGAGAAATGTCGGTTTATCGAGACCAAGATTGATGTCTCGATTGTTTGATGTCTTGATCCCCATGTATCGAGAGATCTATCTCTCGAACTCTGCTTATGTCTCGAACTGGGTTGTTGTATCGAGAGATCCTATCTCTCGGACTCTGCTTATGTCTCGAGACTTAGTTGATGTCTCGCAGACCCTTATTCCTCCAGTGCTGTTCCGTGCCTTCTTCTGATCTATCTATAGGATTACAACACGAGACATTCTAAGATGTTCACACAAGTTTACCTTAAGCTTAAATATTTTCCGAGTTGAGCTCAAGTTACCCGGTTGTATTTTCGCTCTTAGTTTACTTGTCGAACTTACATAGATTCCTATCTTTCGAGACTTAGGGGTTTCTAAAATACATTTTGGTATCATCAAAACTTAATACATTATGTTCCTAACAATTTCCCCCTTTTTGATGATGCCAACACTTATACTTACTCGTATGACTGATTAGCAAGATGAGAATATTGATTTTATTTTCAGCGCATACGGTAAGTTTGACAAGCGAGCTACTCTGCTAAAGCATGAAGTAAGAACTCACGCAACACCCCAGCAAAAGATATATACATTAATATAAGGGAATGTTTTACATGAAATAGCAGAAAAGAAATAAGATAAAGAACAACATGAATTTCGAATGCATGTAGACATCGAGAGCTTACTGCTTGTCTGCTTTCCTCTTCTAGTTTATGGCTGCTCGTGTCTTGATGGGGTCCTTGGAGTTCACCTGCTCTAGATATTTATCTGATATGTCCAGGTGAAGGTAATTGATAAAAGCTTCACCTATGAAGCTGCCTTCAATCACCCCATCTCTCCACCATTCGATGCATTCCAGAGGATTAAGGCCGCTATGAAGAGATAAGTCAGTTTTAGCAAGAAGACTTACTATGATTCCATTGAGGTACTCAGTTGAGTCTTCTTTGAACCCTGACTTAAATTTTTTCATAAATTGCTCATCTCTCTTCTCTTTGGCCGTTTGTTGTTCTTGTCTTTTTCTTCTCCTTTCTCTGTCTTCTTGTCTCCTTCTTTCCATTTCCAGTGTATGCTGGACCCTTAAGATCTCTGCTCTTGACTTTGGAACTTTTGGAGGAGGTCCAGCTGGTTCACTTGCTGCCCTTTTCTTGCTAGTTGTTGATGTCCTTCCCTGAGTATTATTTTCCCCCTTGGTGGCATCATCGGCTCGGGAAAGGAGGGTGGACAGGCTTTCGAAGAGTGCTTGTAGTTGGGCAGGCACTTGGTTCGACAGATCATCGAGTAGCGCTTTCATCACGTCCTTTCGAAGTTCACTGGAATATTGGAAGGCTCGAAGCTCTGCTCGTATCTCAGCTAATTCAGCTCTCGCACCTGCAGCCTCTGCTCGAGCTACAGCAGCTTCATCTGCAGCTTTCCGTGCTGCATCCTCAGCCCATACTGCCTGTTCGAGAAGTTCTGCATGACGGCCTTGGGATTCACTTGTGCCAGCAGCAGGCATTGCAGCATTGCGAACAACAGCGAGTATCCTCTCGAGCTGAGCCATCTTCTAAGATTGATCAGCCATGAATTGACGCACTTCGCCAATGAAGACTTCTTCGGCCTGTTGATCATAGTCAGAAGTAGAAGAAGAGAAGTGAGAAGTACCTTTTATCGGAGGGGACTTAGGTGCTTCCAGATTTCCACCCATGACTTGCAGTTGTGAGTCCACCTCTCGATTGAGTGTCTGAGGGGTAGCAGGGACACTGGGTTCAGAGCGCGAAGGTAGCTCCATGTCAGGCGCTTCCCGGTTTCCACCTGAGGGATGGATCACTTCTTGCTCTTCACCTCTCGAACCTGGAGCCTCAGCTTCAGCGACTGTTGAGATTGGATCAGCCAGGGAGGGTTCTTCGGTATTGGACGCTTCCTGGTTTCCATCCAATAGAAGTTCCCCCTCAGCGTCACCTCTCGAACCAGTGCTGGGAACTTGGTCATCTGCTGGTGGGGTTGGAGACGAAGTGTCGACAGGTGCTTCCCTGTTTCCACCTTCGATAGTCGCATCGTCCTCCTCAGTACCTCTCGAACCAGCAGGACTTGGGACATTTTGCTCTCGTTGCTCATCAGATTGCACCTCAGCTTGCTCAGGTGAGTCAGGAATCACTATGGTTTCAGGAGCAGCTGGTGCACTCCACCTTTCTCTTTCCATATCGATGGGAAAGCCTGGGAGTTGGAGCAATGGTATTTCACCCTCTCGAATTGTCTGTGCTTCATCGGTGTCATTCGAGGGTGTGGACTCAGGAGCTGGCAGCAATATGACTGAGCTGGGTGCCACCTCAAGTGCTTCAGAGGTCTCGGATTCACCTCTCGAAGCTGCTACCTGTTCGTCAAGAGCAGNATATATACATTAATATAAGGGAATGTTTTACATGAAATAGCAGAAAAGAAATAAGATAAAGAACAACATGAATTTCGAATGCATGTAGACATCGAGAGCTTACTGCTTGTCTGCTTTCCTCTTCTAGTTTATGGCTGCTCGTGTCTTGATGGGGTCCTTGGAGTTCACCTGCTCTAGATATTTATCTGATATGTCCAGGTGAAGGTAATTGATAAAAGCTTCACCTATGAAGCTGCCTTCAATCACCCCATCTCTCCACCATTCGATGCATTCCAGAGGATTAAGGCCGCTATGAAGAGATAAGTCAGTTTTAGCAAGAAGACTTACTATGATTCCATTGAGGTACTCAGTTGAGTCTTCTTTGAACCCTGACTTAAATTTTTTCATAAATTGCTCATCTCTCTTCTCTTTGGCCGTTTGTTGTTCTTGTCTTTTTCTTCTCCTTTCTCTGTCTTCTTGTCTCCTTCTTTCCATTTCCAGTGTATGCTGGACCCTTAAGATCTCTGCTCTTGACTTTGGAACTTTTGGAGGAGGTCCAGCTGGTTCACTTGCTGCCCTTTTCTTGCTAGTTGTTGATGTCCTTCCCTGAGTATTATTTTCCCCCTTGGTGGCATCATCGGCTCGGGAAAGGAGGGTGGACAGGCTTTCGAAGAGTGCTTGTAGTTGGGCAGGCACTTGGTTCGACAGATCATCGAGTAGCGCTTTCATCACGTCCTTTCGAAGTTCACTGGAATATTGGAAGGCTCGAAGCTCTGCTCGTATCTCAGCTAATTCAGCTCTCGCACCTGCAGCCTCTGCTCGAGCTACAGCAGCTTCATCTGCAGCTTTCCGTGCTGCATCCTCAGCCCATACTGCCTGTTCGAGAAGTTCTGCATGACGGCCTTGGGATTCACTTGTGCCAGCAGCAGGCATTGCAGCATTGCGAACAACAGCGAGTATCCTCTCGAGCTGAGCCATCTTCTAAGATTGATCAGCCATGAATTGACGCACTTCGCCAATGAAGACTTCTTCGGCCTGTTGATCATAGTCAGAAGTAGAAGAAGAGAAGTGAGAAGTACCTTTTATCGGAGGGGACTTAGGTGCTTCCAGATTTCCACCCATGACTTGCAGTTGTGAGTCCACCTCTCGATTGAGTGTCTGAGGGGTAGCAGGGACACTGGGTTCAGAGCGCGAAGGTAGCTCCATGTCAGGCGCTTCCCGGTTTCCACCTGAGGGATGGATCACTTCTTGCTCTTCACCTCTCGAACCTGGAGCCTCAGCTTCAGCGACTGTTGAGATTGGATCAGCCAGGGAGGGTTCTTCGGTATTGGACGCTTCCTGGTTTCCATCCAATAGAAGTTCCCCCTCAGCGTCACCTCTCGAACCAGTGCTGGGAACTTGGTCATCTGCTGGTGGGGTTGGAGACGAAGTGTCGACAGGTGCTTCCCTGTTTCCACCTTCGATAGTCGCATCGTCCTCCTCAGTACCTCTCGAACCAGCAGGACTTGGGACATTTTGCTCTCGTTGCTCATCAGATTGCACCTCAGCTTGCTCAGGTGAGTCAGGAATCACTATGGTTTCAGGAGCAGCTGGTGCACTCCACCTTTCTCTTTCCATATCGATGGGAAAGCCTGGGAGTTGGAGCAATGGTATTTCACCCTCTCGAATTGTCTGTGCTTCATCGGTGTCATTCGAGGGTGTGGACTCAGGAGCTGGCAGCAATATGACTGAGCTGGGTGCCACCTCAAGTGCTTCAGAGGTCTCGGATTCACCTCTCGAAGCTGCTACCTGTGCTTCAGAGGTCTCGGATTCACCTCTCGAAGCTGCTACCTGTTCGTCAGAGGTCTCGGATTCACCTCTCGAAGCTGCTACCTGTTCGTCAAGAGCAGAGAAATTTAATTGGGACAAGGGGATTGCGGCTGTTGGTATTGGATTCTCAGAATCATCTCGAGCAATCCCAGAGGTCTCTCCTGGACCTCTCGTATCCTCTACTTGATGTCCCAATGATAGAGCAGTGGCGAGCCTGATATCTTTTTGATACTGAGCTTCTAATTCAGGATCCACTACAGGCTCGGCTTCAGCTTCTTGCGCATCAACAGCTATACCCTTTCCCTTGTCAGATCGACCAAGATTTCTCCTGGTTACGTGCATCTCATGGGCAAGGTCAAGAAGTTCACTGGCTGGGAGTTCTGTGAGGTTTAACCAGTTCAACGCGAACATCTCCTCAGCCTCCATATCTGCTGCTTGTGCAATCAGTTGATCAAAAGGGCTTGTTCTCCAGTTTATCCATCGAAGAACCCTGGAGAAGTCAGAGGCATCTTCACCACGGCGATCTAACAGAGTAGTAGCATCATCATTAAAGTCATGAGATCCAGCAGATAGGATTTCGGTTGCTGATGCAGCTTCCACTGTTACCTCTCGAACCACCTCTCGTGGTTCCTCAACTTCTGTCTGTACTAGATCACTGATCCCAGTACCTTCAATCTCTCGAACCTCCTCTCGAGGCTCGACAACGGACTCATCAGCACCCTCAGCATCATCATCAGCATGTAGACTTACAGATAAAGCTCCTGATTGAGACCTGGTAGGGGGCACTCTCTCAACCTCAGTGGCCAGTGTAGCCTGGGGTTCCCCCTGGGCTTGTGCCCTGTCTTCGAATGGTACTTGGATAGCTGAGGGTGTTACCTCTCGAATTTGAGTGATGGCGATGGTTTTGGCTTTCTTAGCCCTTTTTGGCAAGGCAACCCCTTGACCAGGGTATCCAGATGCTCATCATCAGATTCCTTCTCCTTGGTTGGGGCTTTCCTTTTGCCCCTTCCCTTAGGCTTTGAGGGAGAAGGTGCACCCTTAACACCTTTAGCCTTTGGAGCTTGAGATTTCGTCCTACCCATATAGGTATTCCGATGAATCTCTCGCCCTTCCGTCAGTTCTAAGCCCTTCAAACTTAGAAGATATTGAACAACAAAACCGAAACCAACCTTTTTACTGATCGTCAGATTGGTGTTGGAGACTGAGCTTTGCACCTGCTGTTGAAGAAAATTGAAGATGATACGTGCCCAGTCCATTTTGTTGTTGTTCCAGATGGCGTGGAGGATTTTGAGGATGTCCAGATTGATTTCGTCAGTTCCAGACACCTTGCCGAGCACGAATTTCATTATAAGGTCGGCAGCAAGAGCAAACCTCTCCTTTAGGTGGAACTTGCGAGGGCAGAGGATGCTCTAGGCGGTGCAGTCTCTAGTCGGATTTTATTCCAAAAATCTTGCTTGTCCAGGTCGTAATCCGAGAGGTGCTGGACTGCTTCCTCCGACGTCGCGAAGTCGAATGCTGCTCTGAGGTCACCAACAGAGGTCGTGATATCAATCTCATTGAACCGACTCTCTATTTTGCCCTTCGTGACCTTGGCATTTGCGAACCATTCAGTGAAGTCGAGTTCATGAATGGTTTGGTAGTCGTGCGTCATGTATTTCATTAGTCCTGCCTTCTCAAACTTTTTCAGGATTTTCTCCGCCATCTTTGGATTTGACGAGTGGGTGATGAAGCCGTTTTTATCAAGGATACTCCCCGCCTTGACTTGTTTGATCTGAGTACGAATGTGTCGCAACTCCCTCTGATATGCGTCGGAAGATGAGGTTGATGTGGAGGATTCGGACGCCATAGTTGACAGATTTGAGGTTTTGGAGGGAAATTCGGACGCCATAGTTGACAGATTTGAGGTTTTGGAGGGAATGTCGGACGCCATAGTTGACAGATTTGAGGTTTTGGAGGGAATGTGTACCGCCATAGTTGACAGATTTGAGGTTTTGGAGGGAATGTGTACAGCCATAGTTGACAGATTTGAGGTTTTGGAGGGAATGTGTACAGCGTTTAGGATTTGGGGGTTTTGGGTATTCGGTTTGAGCTTGAATCCGGGTAAGGAAGAAGAATTTGGCTTTTATATCATGTGAATTCGGGTTGGATATATGGGTAGGGTTAAGAGCTTGACCCGAAAAAGGGATCCCGGTTAATTTAAAAGAATTTAAAGGTCAGAAATACCCTTTATAACGGTTATGTATTTNTGGATAGTTCTCTCCTTGAAAGTCTTTGGATTTCGTTGCTGATTTTCTCCCTCTATACCAGAACGGTACATCGTCTTTTCCTTTCTTCTTTTCCATGAAGAAGTCGATGACATAAACTGATGAGAAAACCCTTCTATTTATAGCCCAAAAAGGTTACCACTGTTGAGTCATGGGATGCCATATGAATGACCATTCAATGCTGTGTAACTCCAAAGCTGCCATAAAGTTGATGAAATCGCCCCTCACATGCGAAACAGTTCATGGCACTAAATACAAGAAGATAAGATTTGATCATTCATCCCAATTCTATCATTCCCAATTCTAACCTTAGTTGAGAGAATCTATTTTCACATAACGTTTTTGTGAAAATATCTGCTAGTTGCTCCTCCGTTGCAACGTATTCCAAAGTTATATCCTTTTTCTCAACATGGTCTCGGATGAAGTGATACTTGATATCAATGTGTTTTGTTCTTGAATGTAATACTGGATTCTGGGTGATAGCTATAGCACTTGTGTTGTCACACATGATCTTAACTTCTTTACATTCAACACCATAATCCAGTAGTTGTTGCTTCATCCATAAAACCTGAGCACAGCAACTTCCAGCTGCTACATATTCTGCCTCAGCGGTGCTTGTAGCTATCGAATGTTGTTTCTTGCTAAACCATGAGACAAGTCTTCCACCTAGAAACTGACATGTCCCTGATGTGCTCTTTCGATCTATTTTACAACCGGCAAAGTCAGCATCTGAATATCCCATAAGTTCGAAAGATCCACCTCTCGAATACCAAAGTCCAACACTTTGCGTACCTTTGAGATATCTAAGGATCTTTTTAGATGCATTTAAGTGACTTTCCTTAGGACTTGCCTGAAATCTAGCACATACACCTACTGCAAAGGATATATCTGGTCTACTAGCAGTTAAATAAAGAAGAGATCCGATGATACCTCGATATGTAGTTTGATCGACCTCTCGACCTTCACTGTCGACATCGATACGTAGAGAGGTTCCCATGGGTACTTTGACTGAGGATTTCCCTTCTATGTTGTATTTTCTGAGCAGATCCTTGGTGTATTTCTCCTGATTGATGAAGATACCTTCCTTAAGCTGTCTCACTTGTAATCCAAGGAAGTAGTTGAGTTCTCCCATCATGCTCATCTCGAACTTCCCTTTCATCAACCTGGAGAACTTCTCGCACAAGTCTGGATTGGTGCTTCCAAAAATGATATCGTCCACATAGATTTGCACCAATAAGATGTGATCCTCATCCTTAATTCTAAACAATGTTTTGTCCACTAGGCCTTTGGTGAACCCACACTGAAGTAGAAAAGAGGATAAGGTGTCATACCAAGCTCTCGGAGCTTGTTTTAAGCCGTAAAGTGCCTTCTTCAACTTGTATACTTTGTCAGCTCCCACGTCCTTCAAGAAACCCGGAGGTTGTTCAACGTACACCTCTTCTTCGAGAAGTCCGTTCAGAAAAGCGCTCTTGACATCCATTTGATATACTTTAAAGTCTTTGAAGGCGGCATATGCGAGAAAGATGCGTATGGCTTCGAGACGTGCCACTGGAGCGAAGGTTTCATCAAAATCTATTCCTTCCTCCTGACAATAGCCTTTGGCAACAAGTCTGGCCTTGTTCCTAACAATAACTCCATCCTCATTCATCTTGTTTCTGAAAACCCACTTTGTACCAATGACATTCTGATGATGAGGTCTCGGAACTAGTTCCCAGACATCGTTCCGTTCAAACTGATGAAGTTCCTCTTGCATGGCTTGTACCCAATCTGGATCACATAGAGCCTCATCGATCACCTTAGGCCCAATTTGAGATAGAAAGCAAGCAAACATGCTTTCTCTGTATGCTGATCTGGTCCGAACTCTGTCACGTACATCTCCAATCACTTGATCAGCAGGGTGACTTCTCAGCCATCTTAGGTCGTGTTGTGGCTTCTCAGTTGACACTTCCGTTGAAGGTTGAGATGTGGGTTGAGCATCTATGATCTGGATCGGATCAACTGAGTCAAGAGCTTTCTTCTTGGTAGGCTCTTCATCATCTGATTCTGACGGGAGTTCCGCTACGTCTCGAACTATCGGTTTCTTCCCATCGAGAGGTGAGTCTAATCTCTCGATTGACTCCGACTGAGCTTCCTCAGCTGCTTCCATTGACTTTGATGGTTGATCTGTTGATGCTCTATCATCAAAAGAGACATGTATGGATTCTTCAACCACCAACCTTCGCTTGTTGAAGACTCTGAAAGCTTTACTGGTTGATGAGTATCCCAGAAATACTCCATCATCTGCCTTTTCATCAAAAGTTCTTAGCTGAGTCTTCCCATTGTTGTGGACATAGCATTTGCACCCGAATGTGTGGAAGTAGCTTACATTCGGTTTCCTTCCATTCCACAACTCATATGGAGTCTTTCCAACTTCTTTCACGATCAAGGACCGATTTTGGGTATAGCACGCTGTGTTGATTGCTTCTGCCCAAAATCCTTGAGATATGTTAGCTTGCGAGAGCATGGTCCTTGCGGCTTCCTTGAGAGTTCTGTTCCTTCTTTCAGCAACTCCGTTCTGTTGAGGCGTTCGAGCAGCTGACAACTGATGATGAATACCGTTTTCGTTGCAGTAGCTCTCGATAACTTGATTAACGAACTCTCCACCTTGATCTGACCGAATCTTTAGTATCGAGACATCCTTTTCAATTTGAACCTGCTTCAGAAGGTTTGATAAGGCAACTTTTGTCTCGCTTTTCTTGGTTAAGAACACGGTCCAGGTGAATCTTGTGTAGTCATCTACTACCACAAGAGTGTACTTTCTTCCTCTCATGCTGGGTGGGTCTACTGGGCCAAATAAGTCCATATGGAGAAGACTTAGTGGTCTAGTAGATGATGTCTCGGCTTTGGTTTTGAAAGAGGATTTGANAGAAATCATGATTCGATGACCAATTCTCACTAGATGGATAGAGTCTGCCTTTCTCCATTCGTGAGTTCCTAACTCTATGGATTTCAGACCATCCATATTTGCCTTGAGGCGCATTATATGGAATGTAGCTCCTTTTGTACTTGGAATGGCCTTGCGAGAGATAGCAAGGTGATCTCTCGATATTGTTTACCCGGCCATTCTTCGTAGCTTTCCTATACTTTCCATTGCTGGTGTATAGGGACGGTTTATGAATAGCTACTCTGGTCTTTTCTGTTGGTCTTTTATGACCTTTGTTAGGTTTGGGTTGAAATCTTCCATTATTTGAAGTTCCCAAACCATTGGTCTGTTTATCTCTCGAGAGACAGTCTTGACGGAACCCTAGACCGGTTCTATCACTAGTAGGTCTGTGATCATTTACCATTTTCTCCATAGCTTTGGAGGAATTCGTGTATGATGCTATGACCTTTCTAAGATTAAGCTCTCTGGTCTCTCGAGCTTTGCACTCTTCAGCCAGTAGGATTACTTTGGCTTCTAACTCACTTACTTTGAGAGTCAGCTCCGAATTCTCTTTCGAGACATTCTTAAGCATATCTCTTTCAGCAGTCAGCTTGCTGTTTTCTTCCCGGATTTTGGCATGAGTGCTGTTAGCGATACCGAGATCCCTTTTAAGTGTTTCAAGCATCTCAAAGGGATCTTCATCGCTACCGAACGAAGAACAACGAGAGGTAGAGGTAGAGCAGCGAGATGTGGAAGTAGAGGTTACCTCATTGTCAATGGCCATTAGACATTGATCCTCTTCTTCCTCGGTGTATAAGCAGATGAGTCCCCTCTCATCTTCTGAGCTGCTGCTGCCTTCACTGGAGCTCGATGTCTCGGACTCCTCGATTGTTCTCTCGAGTTCCTCAGCAACAAGCGCCTTTATGCGCAGATGTTTCCTTGAGTTTCCCTTGAAGCCACTTTGTGCTGGCTTTTCTTTGGATTCCTCCTTTCTCCTGGAATCCCTGCCTTCTTGGCCTTGATACTTACTTACCATAGGGTAAGGACATTCAGCCTTGAAGTGCCCTGGTCTCCTGCAGTTGTAGCAGAGACCCTGATTTTCCTCCTCTATCCTTCTGGATGAATGTTTCTCATTGTTCCTTCTTGAGGAGGAAGGTGAACTTGTGTTGCTCTCCGTTGACTTCCTCATGAATTTCCTGAATTTCCTCATGAAGAGAGCAAATTGTTCGTCAGATAACATATTAGTGGGATTAGGATCTGACCTTGAAGAGGTGGATGGTTGATCAGCAACCAGTGCCACATTCCGTCTGTCCACCATGTCCTCATCTCTCGGAAGCATCTCAAATTCGAAGGCTTTGAGATCTCTGAAAAGTTGGTCGGTTGTGGTGTTCTTCAAATCCCTGTGATCACGCATTGTGATCACCTTCATTTCCCACTCCTTGGTAAGGCCTCGTAAGACCTTCAGGTTCAGCTCCTTTTGTGGAATCTCCTTCTCGAGATCACTGATCTCGATTGATAGCTTCATGAACCGAGATTCCATGCTGTCGATGCTCTCCCCTGGCTTCATCTTGAAGTCCTCGAACTTCTTCATGGCCACAGTGAGCTTGTTCTCCTTTTCCTGTTCGTCACCTTCACCAATTAACATCAAAGTATCCCATACCTCTTTTGCCGTTTTGCACTTTCTCACTTTTGGAAAGATGGTTTCGTTTATAGCTCTGAAGAGAATGTCCTTGGCAATATTGTCCAGGTTGTTTCTCTTCCTATCATCACTTGTCCCTTCTTCCCTAGGTTTTGGGATGTACTTTTGTGTGTCTTGGGTTTGAGCTGCAGCAGTATTGACCATTAAGATTTTGACTGGTCCAGAAGTTATAACCTCGGCCATCTCATCATGGAGGGCTGATAGATACGCAAGCATGCGTGTTTTCCAGTCATCGAATCTGCTAAGATCAAAAAGAAGATGTCTCGACAACATGCTATCCATTTTAAAAAATATCTCGTGCTTTGAAAGATTTTTAAAATATTTTTCAAAGAAGGATCTCTAGGCAATATAAACAAAGGTTTATATAGATCAGAGAACTTGGTCTGATACCAATTGTTGGTCCCAAGGGGATGGGGTACAAGTCTAGAGGGGGGGTGAATAGACTTGTATAAGATTTTGCAAATCTTTTTCGACTTCTCGTGTGTATTGGACTTAGGATGTTTAGGTCCGATACCTCACAAGATGAAGACAAAGTTTTATGCGCAGCGAAAAGGTTATCCCCTTTTAGTTAGCACGAGTTTGAGTTAGTTCGAGAGGTGCGGTTATGTGCAGTGCAGTTCGAGAGTTAGATAGCGAGAGATAAAAGCAGAAAGTAAATGCGAGAGAGATTTTTAAGTGGTTCGGCCAACCCGCCTACATCCACTCTTCTTCCAGAAACTCCCTGGAAGGATTGCACTAAAACTTCCCTTTTAGTACAATATCGAGCGCTTGAGCTTTGATCACGAAGCCCGCCTCAAGCCTCAGGTTTTTCGCCCCGCTTCTTGTTACTCCACCTATCGAGCACTTGAGCTTTGATCACCAAGCCCGCCTCAAGCCTCAGGATCTTCACAAGACAGCTCCCAGGTTACTCCGCCTCTCCTCAGGTTTTTCTCCCCGCTTCCAGTTACTCCACCTCTCGAGCACTTGAGCTTTGATTACCAAGCCCGCCTCAAGCCTCAGGATCTTCACTAGACAGCTGCCAGGTTACTCCGCCTCTTCTTGCTTAATCCAAAGCAAGGACCTTTGGTTGTCACAGTTGAGTGTAACAAGCTCCAATCTGACCAAAAGCTATCGTTGAATTAACTTCGATGTAGAGCTGCTTCGGTCACCTTCTAGATGTATAGCAGTTTAAGCTTTGTAACTCTCTCAAACACTAAGATGTGTTCTCTCGCTATTTTGAATATCAGGATGATATTCCATAATGAGCTCAGGCACTTGAACGTTTGAAATAGACACCTCTTTAGATTTTCAGAATGAACTCACTTCATCTGACCAAGACTTCCCCCCTCTTTTTTAACTTTTGTCTTCACGTCCTTTATATATGAGAGTTAAGGAATAATTCCGTTGGAGGGAAAATTATTCCGTTTGAAATTTGTCTCCCATGCTGTGTATGGGACTTGCATCTTTTCAGCATTTTTCATGGAGTGATGGTCTTGTAACTTGAACCTTTTGTTTGGTAGTGGATATTCCATAATCCACTTTCTTGAGTCCATGCTCCACTTGCTTCTTTTGGTAAAAGTTACTCTTTTTAAATTCCCATTGATCCTCGTTTTAGGGAATAAGACTGACTTTGGATTAGTGCACCTTCTATCCGTTTGTTGTGGAATTCTGATGTGGCATCCGCTTCTGGCACTTCCTTAATATTTTATCTTCATGATATTCTTCTTCTCCAAACTTTATTCATGCTTCCTGACCATCATTCAGCCTTTTGGAGAAATGTCGGTTTATCGAGACCAAGATTGATGTCTCGATTGTTTGATGTCTTGATCCCCATGTATCGAGAGATCTATCTCTCGAACTCTGCTTATGTCTCGAACTGGGTTGTTGTATCGAGAGATCCTATCTCTCGGACTCTGCTTATGTCTCGAGACTTAGTTGATGTCTCGCAGACCCTTATTCCTCCAGTGTTGTTCCGTGCCTTCTTCTGATCTATCTATAGGATTACAACACGAGACATTCTAAGATGTTCACACAAGTTTACCTTAAGCTTAAATATTTTCCAAGTTGAGCTCAAGTTACCCGGTTGTATTTTCGCTCTTAGTTTACTTGTCGAACTTACATAGATTCCTATCTTTCGAGACTTAGGGGTTTCTAAAATACATTTTGGTATCATCAAAACTTAATACATTATGTTCCTAACAAAATGCAAGGGAGATTTATAGTGGTTTGGAAAATCATCATACTCCACTCTTCTCCTTAAACTACATTGAAGATTTTCACTATGTATTTTGGATTACACTAACACAAGTGAAACAGAAGCCTGTAGTTTCTTGCAGATGACAGTCCTTGTGACAATCATGAATTCCTTGTTGATTTGTCCTTCACTACCTGATCAAAGCTAGCAAGGGTCAATAACGAAGTCTCCTTACTCGGTTCATCTCTCAACTTCCTTATCTTGAAAGATGATGTATGTTTGTGCGTTGGACTTTGAAAGAATCAGAGCGATTCTTCTTTCGATTTAGAAAACTAGATTTTGCAATATAGTAGTTTCTCTCTTGAAAGCTTTTAGCAATATATCACAATAGATGATTTTCCTTATAAACTCGGGGTCCTTCTTTTATAGACAAGGAGAGGTGAGTACCAACTTGAATTTCGATTTGCCTGTTGTCATCACTCAGCATGTGGTAGTCGTCTAAAAGCTACTACAATCCCCAAAAATCAGCTGGCATATCCCTTAACTTGTGAAACTTGAGAACCATAGGGTAAAGACTGTTTCCATGTTCGTGTATAAACATACTTTCATTCAAAAGGGTTGCTCTTGCTTATCCTCAATTTTCTTATACGTACACTCATAGGTGTCATAAAAGTTACATTGTCCAAGGACTCTTTTTATTCTTCCTTGTATGAGCTTCTCCCGACGATGACCTTTCATAAAACGTATTTATTAAAGTTCCCTTGAACTTGGGTGATGATGTTGAATGACCTTGAAAGCTCCATTTTGACTTGATTCCAAAAGGTCTCTTTCTAGCTTCTCTCCTTCCAATCTTTTCCTATCAGTCGCTTCCTTCTGAAGCCTTTCATTCTGGTTGCTTTCTTTCGAAGCCTTTTATTTTGATTACTTTATTCTTAAACTTTTCCTTCTGGTAAGACGATTTGATGAAGCCTATTTTGCCTTAAGTAAGGAATTTATCTTACAACAAGAAATGATGGGTCTATTATGCATATACAACATCTTTTGGATCTTTAAAATCTATTAACAATTATTCCTAACAATTTCGTCGTTTTTTATGATGTCAAAACATAAACAAAAAGAGATATAATCTATAAAGTAATTTTATTCAGTTATACTCTCACTCTAAATAAAGATAATCTTATTTATAACATTTAGGTGCATGAGAGTTCCAAAAACAATAAAATACAACTGTTACAAATAATCAAAAAATGATTTAAAATTTTCAGTCTCTTATATTGCTTTAGATACCCATTTCTTCTCCCAAAGTGTCACCATCTCCATCCTTTTATCTTCTAGCCCTTTTGAATGGTCTTTTTTTCTCTAGACCTTTGAGATTTCCTCATATCTTCCTCTTGCTTCTTCTTAGTTTCCTCTACTTTCTTAAAGTTCCCTTTGTAGAGCCACTTCTCCTTTCTACTTCAAGTTAGTGTTATGCCACTTCTCAAATTTCTTCAGGTATACCCTTAATAATTCATCAATTCTCAAATTTCTTCAGGTATACCCTTAATAATTCATCTTTCACCTTTATATAACTTGGAAGATCACAAATCTTGAAATCTTCATCCAATCCACCTCTTTTGAATTTTTTTTTGGAATACTACTAACTCTATTACAATGCAGTATCTCCTATTGAAGCACAAGAGTCAGTATTGCCTCCACTGAGGCTTTGATGCCACTGGACCACAAGGTCCTTGGCACCTCTTTTGAATATTAGAAGGTCTTTCACTTATCATTGCCAAAACATCCATATAAGAAGGTGTGGTTTAATTCTTCTAATCTAACTATGGCTTGGTATAACTGATCATCATGTTCATTCTGAACTGATTCTCCAAGCATTGGAATCCCACGGGCATTGATGATTTCTCCAACAAGCCTATCAATTTCTTTTCTCTCCAATTCCATAAAAAGATGGGCCAGAAGACCTTGTCTTTTTGAGGTTTGATCTCTTAGCTCTAGTATTTGCTAAATTTTTCTCAGAGGTCTTAGATTGGAGGCTGAAATGCAACTGGTGTTACCTCTACTTCTCTTCTTTTTGTAAGGGGGTATACTGGAATTGCAATTGCAATACCAGCTCGTGGTCTCTTTCTTTTAAGTTTCCCCCATTTTGGTATCATCTCATCTTACAAACATATCTACAAGCAAATCTAGCTTCTCATTCGTTGCATTATGCCTCATCTGATTTTCTTTCTTGTAGATGACCAAATTTCTTGAGATTCTAGAGACAACTGATTTAACTAGAGAAAGTTCTTGGGAAGTATTCATTAAAGTTTCGTTAAACTTGGGTGATATCATTAAATGACCTTGAAAGCTCTATCTTGACATCATTCCGAAAGGTTTCTTTCTGACTTCTCTCCTTCCAATCTTTTCCTTTCGGTTGCTTCCTTAGGCAGTCAAGCCTTGTTAACTGAATCAAATACATAAAATGGGATGGACGAAGTAATAAAGTAATGCCACTTTAAAACAACTAAATAATTTAAACCTAGTTTTATAAGATATTCAATTGTCATAATGGGGAAACATAAAATGGGATGGACGAAGTAATAAAGTAAGGCCACTTTAAAACAACTAAATAATTTAAACCTAGTTTTACAAGATATTCAATTGTAATAATGGGGAAAGTTGTTTTCTTTTTTTTTTTTTAATGGGGAAAGTTGTTTTCTTTTTCTTTTTTTTTAAAATTTTTGAGTACCCTACTGAAGCACTATCCCGATGTAGTATCCCTACTGAAGTAGTCAACAGTTACCCTACTGAAGCACAAAGATTACAAGTCAACAATGTAGTATCCCTAAAGCACAAAGATGTCAACAGTTGCCTCCAACAATGTAGTATAACAATGTAGTATCCCTAAAGCACAAAGATGTCAACAGTTGCCTCCAACAATGTAGTATCCCTACGGACAGTTACCTCCAACAATGTAGTATCCCTACTGAAGCACAAAGACAATGTGTAGTATAACAATGTAGTATCCCTACGGACAGTTACCTCCAACAATGTAGTATCCCAATGTAGTATCCCTACTGAAGCACAAAGATTACAAGTCAACAATGTAGTATCCCTATTGAAGCACAAAGATTACAAGTCAACAATGTAGTATACCTACTGAAGGTTACTTTCAAGTAATGTAGTATACCTACTGAAGGTTACTTTCAAGTAATGTAGTATACCTACTGAAGCACAAAGAAGCACAAAGAGTTAACAGTTGCCTCCACTACATTCTCAACCTAGTGAAGCACAAAGAGTCAACAGTTGCCTCCACTGAGGCTCGAACCCACTCCCATCATCCATGTGGGAGTGTTAACTGGGACACCGGGTGCCACTAGACCACAAGGAAAGTGATTTCTTGAGAACTTTAGAACTTTAGAACTATTCTAGTCAACAAGGAAAGTGATTTCTTGAAGGTTGTGTTATGAATAATTCTTAATAATTTTGATGATGAAAAATATGTTGTATATGGACAATAGATCACTCATTTCTTTTTGTAAGATAAATTCTCTACTTAAGCAAAATAGGCTTAATCAAATTGTCTAACTAGAAAGAAAGACTTCGTAAGGAATTTGACAATTTGATTAAGCGCCTATTTTGCTTAAGTAGAGAATTTATCTTACAATAAGAAATGAGTGATCTATTGTCCATATACAACTTATTTTTTATCATCAAAATTATTAAGAATTATTCAAAACACAACCTTCAAGAAATCACTTTCCTTGTTGACTAGAATAGTTTTAAAGTTCTAAAGAAAACAACTTTCTAGATTATGACAATCGAATATCTTGTAAAACTAGGTTTAAATTATTTAGATGTTTTAAAGTGGCCTTACTTTATTACTTCGTCCATCCCATTTTATGTATCTGGATCGAAAGCGGTCCGCCTTGACCAATGAATAGTAACAGGTAAAAATTAGACATGTAAAGTATTAAACTAAGGGTCCGTTTGAAAACAAAGGAAATGTTTTCTAAAAAAAATGATTTCTAAAAAATAATTGATTTTGAAAAATATTTTATTTTTTGGCGTTCCACTGAAAGTAATAAAATTGTATTTTTTTTCTTTTTAGTTTATTCTTAAAAACATGAACATAAATCTATATTCCTATGTTATTTCATATAAAATATTAATTATTTTAATGATGTTAATAATTATTATTTTTATTAAAATAAAATTATAAATTAAAATTTATAATATTTATGAAGATTAATAGTTGAAAATAAATACAGAAATCGATAAATATAATGAAATTAAAGAAAAACATTTAGGGTTCGTTTGGAAACCATGAAATTAGTTCTAAAAGCCATTTTTTGGATTTTTAAGTGAATGGGTGCTCAAGGAAAATGAAGTCAAAGGAATATATTCATTCTAATCAATGAAAAAAGGCCCAATTTGATAGAAAATCACCACCACCACCACAGACACCACCCCCACTCCACCACCACCATAAGTCCATAACTAGACTTGGCAATTTGTGTATACAGGTTCATTAACGGGTCGACACAATAACGACACAAACACGATAAGACTAAACACGGACACGACATGTTAAGGTTAACATGTTCAAATTTTTAACACGAACACAGACACAATTTGTTAACGGGTTAAACAGGTTGACACGATAGACACATTTTGTTAACAGGTTTCAGGTCGTGTCGACATGATATGACACGAAACCTGTTTAAACCCGCTAAACCTATTAATATATTATAAAATTAAAATTTAAAGTTCAGTTATATAAAAAATAAATAAAACCTACAATTCAATCCGTCAAACAAACAAAAAAATATTCAATTCATAACATTCATAAAATGATAAATAGCATCCAAAAATCATAATTAAAGAAAACCATACTAGTTTTTAGAATAAAATTGAACACAATAAAAATTCAAATTTCATGTTGTTGAAATCAATAATTGGTGCAAGATCTTGGCCTAATATAGTAAATTCATCCTTAGTCATGTTCATGATATCTTTTCTAATATCATTCATGACAATGGTTCTTACCTAAATGACAATGGCTCTTAGCGAGTTATAAACATGTTTGTTTAAACGGGTTAACACAATAATATTAACAGGAAAAAAAGGTTCTTAATAGGTTTAATGAGTTGACCCGTTAAGACACAACATAATGGGTTCTTAATGAGTCAACCTGTTAATAACCCGGGACATGTTAAGGCTAAACACTAACATATTATTTTTGTGTCCAGTTTCGTGTCGTGTTTATAATTGCTAGGTTTATCCATAACCACCACCATAACCACTACTACCACCACCACCACCATCATCATCACATATTATTATTATTATTATTATTATTATTATTATTATTATTATTATTATTATTACAAATAATATGTTAATTTCAGGAAAATGAACCAAACAGAAAAATGCAATTTCTTAACTTTCAACCATACAGAAAAAGATAGTTTTCTGACATTCAGAAAAACACCAGAAACTTAAAATATTTTCTAGAAAGTGAGTCATTTTTTGAAAATCATTTTCCAGGTTTCCAAACAGACCCTTACTTTTTTCAGTGGAATGTGGGTCGAGTCAATATTTTATTGTTTAGTCCAACCTAACTTAATCCATATTTTAATCTACCAAGTCTAAACTAAAGAAATTGAAAAAATATATATATATAAAAACCCTTTTCAATCTTTTGAACTACAGGCCGAGTCGGGCTAATATTTTATTGTTTGCCCCAGCCTAACTAGACCCATATTTTAACTAGACTAGTCCAATCCAATTCAAATAATAAACATACAAATGAAAGCCCACCTATTTGACACTACTTAAAAGAAGATAGAAAGAGACGGAGAGAGAGAGATAGAGCTAAGCATAAAATAGAAATTTAGAAAATGTCTTCTAAGTAAAAATTTCGGAAGATATTTTTTACCAAAATGGGTTATTTTTCTCTTTTTCCCTTTAACCATAATGAGTATTTTCTGTTGATTTCATTTTTTATTAATAGCCAAACACTAAAAATTCCAAAAAATAACATCTAGAAGTCATCCTCTATGTTTCCAAACCAACTCTAAGTTTGAAAACCCATTGAGTCCACTATGTAGATTGTAGAGTCTTATAAAATTGGTTGTTATACCATGACCATTATCTACCTTGCAAGGTAAACTACATTAAATTCTTTTTTAACTTAAATTTATTTTTTTATTTTCCTTTTTGTTCAGATAAAATTAATGTATAAAAATATTAAAAACTATATAATTAAATAACTCTAATTGTGATTTTTTAAATAACACAAATTTTAATTCTTTTGAATGTTTTAAATCAATATACAGTTACGTTAAGCCTGGTTCATTTTCAAAATAATGTAGGTTCATTTTCACAATACTAATTCAAATACATCATTATATTGATGGACATCAAATAGGTTCATTAAGCAAACACATAATGTTCATTTTCAAAAAATTGGACGTTCAATTTCACAATTGTAATGTAACTACATTATAATAATGGGAATACGTTGGTTCATTTCCACAATACTAATGGTTTGTTTTATAATTTTAAAATAGGTTTATTTATACAATATTGAATATTTATATTTACAATAATAATGCAACAATAGCATAATACTGATAGACCCAAAATAGGTTCACTAACGTGGCGTTTGGTTCATGAAATACATTGGGAATGGAATGCCATTCCGTGGAATAGATCTATTCCATTGTCTGGTTCAATTTTTAGAGTGAGAAATATAATTCCACGAAATGTTATATTCCCTTTACAATGGGAATAGCGATTCCCAAGCCCCCATCCTTGATATTAACTATTCCTAGCTTGTTAGGAATAACTATTTTTTATTATTAAAAAAAATCCCTTATAAACCTCTCATACACATGCAGTACGCAAATTAGAGTAACCCAATTCATGTACAACTGTTTTATTCTTTGATTTATTTATTTTATTTAGAATTGCTCATGAAATAATATAATAAAATTTTATACACAAGTGCTCCATGGATATGAGGAATCCTAAATTCACCAACCCAATCGACCTAAGATTATGTTGATCATACTGGCCAACTTAATTATCACAAACTTGATAGCAATCCATTAGACCATTTGGCTCGAACGCAACTGAATTGGTAGAGTGATCAAACCTTCTACTTTGGTAATATTGCCTATGAAACCTGTCAATAGGGTCTTAACGAGTTGAGGTCAGTTTTCTAAAAGTCCAAACTCAAAAATACGTTGTGATACATTACACTCACGCTATTGCATGTGTTTACTAGCACCCTTTGTTGATATCCATAGAGATTACTAGAGCAAACCTATTAAATGACCTCTTGCAGCAAAACCCTCATCGGTAAACACAATGGGTTCACGCTACTATTTCTTTGATGCAAATGGTTCATCCATCAAACCTACATACAACCCCTCTTCTTTAACATGATTCTATCCCGGAAAATTACATTAATAACATACTTATTCCCCCTATTTTCTATCACCCAATTTTGGTTACGCCCTTACTTACTAGGGAAACCAAATGAGGCTTGTCACTTCCTCTCTTCCGTAAGTTCCTACCAACCACCTTATTACAGTCGATGAAGTCTTTTAGCTTTCCTAGCTATATGAGGATGGAGTTCAATTTCCCATTTCAATGTGTGACGTCATTAGTGTCATGACCATATTGTTGGTGAAATTGATAATACTTTTGATTTTTTGATAACACTAATTATTAACCTTTTTCACCCCTTGTTTTTTCCCCTTTTTGTATATACAATGCCAAAAGTTGAGTGTAAATTGAGACTCATTTGTGTGTTATACTTTCCTAGGCACAATTGTTCACAACGAGTAAAGAATGAAGTATTTTGGGGCATTTCATATCAAATTTGGAGGCAAGGAACCCACTCAAGAAAGTTAGGAGAAGCGGAACAACGAATCGGAGCAAGTGGATTCAGGAGAACCTACACGGCCACCCACACGGCCGTGTCGGTGGCTGTGTCAACCCGTCATGCTCTCTGTTTTGGTTGCGAACCTACACGGCCACCCACACGGCCGTGTAGGTGGCCGTGTCACTGTGCTGATATGACAGTATCTAAGCGCATTTTATGCTCTTTTTGAGGGAGTTCAAATTGTAGATATCTTTAGCTTATTTTTCCCCATTTCTTCAAACTTATATAGCTTAGATTAGCTTAGTATTACACACTTTACTCATCTCTAAAGCTTGTAATCACGGATTGGAGTGGATTTCAATCACGAATTTCTCATCTTTAATAGAGAAGTACCTTTACTCTTCATTTCTCTTGGTTTACTCTTATTGCAATTTTGATGATGTTTCCTTTTGCTTTTCCTTCCTTATGTTTATAATGTGTGAGTAGTTCGTATTTGGGCTCGAAATAGGGTGATATTGCCAATCTAGATGCTAAATATGTGATTATTGCATAAGGGGGAAGAGCACTAACCTAGGGTTCATATGTTGAGAAGGTTTTATGTATAATCTTGTTAATTCTTGGTGCGTAATAATTATTAGCTTGCTTTTGGAGAGGATTTCACCTCATTAGGAGTTGGGGGGAAATACTCAAGCCTCACCATTCTCAAACCCATTTTCTTTCCATAAAGATAGGGAATAATTGGGGGCCTAAATGCTTATGTGCTTTAAGAGCTAGGATTGATACATCACGAGAGTGGGGCAATCCTTGCTCTAATCCTTTGTTATTTCCTTACGAATTTGGCTTAGTTAAGATCCCTTTGTGCATTCCATTTGACCCTTTGGTAATTGTGTTCTCCCCTAATTATCTAAGTTGTAAAGGCATCTAGAAGGCAATTCCCCTAATTTGAGCCCATCTTTTGTTATTGTGTTTTCTTGTGTTTCAATTGCATTTTCTTATATTAATCCTTTAATTCTCTAATTGATTAACCATTGCTCAACCATGATTTTAGTGGATTCTTGTGGGTTCCAAAATCTTAGTGCCTAGATCATTAGTTGTCACCCAAGTACGTGTCATAGTCTCAATCCCTTACAGAACGACATTTCACCAATTTTCTCACCACCTCTTTACCTGTACATCAAATTTTTGGCGCCGTTGCTGGGGATTGGTTTATTTGGTTGTATTGTGTGATTGCTTTTATTTTATTTTTGTTCATTTCATTTTAACTTGTGACTTAGTGCTTTCAAAGGTGTTTTACTTGAGCAAACTACAATCTCAAATGGAGAGTCTACAAGCCCAACATCAAGGGGGAGGCACTCAAGGGTCTCCACAAGCATCATCTTCTAGTGGTAGGCTTCCGACTAACACCGAGAATCCTAGAAATGATGTAAATGTCGTCCGCACTCTTGTCCATAACCTCTTCTAGAGAAGGCTCTGGCTCCCCCATATTAGGTTTTTTGCCTTACCTCATTTGCCCTTGGGACTCCCCCACTCCCTTGCTAGCCTCCGATTAGCCTGGGGGTGTACTCAGTGTAACACCCCGTACTTTCGTTCAAGCCTTGAGACCGGTAATTGATTCTACCGTGTAATTTATTTAATTTAATTGGGCCCCGTTCTTCTAATTGATATATATATATATATTTCCTATTCGGAATTAATTATTTATTCTAAGGACCAATTCTTGATTTAATTTCTATAAGGGATTTCTTTAATTTGGATCCTTATATTTCTTATAAGTAAATATATTATGTAATGGCCCAATTCTGAAGGACCAATTTCATACTTACTAGTATTATATTGTATAATGCAAGACCCATTCTCTATAAAAGCCCATTATTTATTCTAGTTTACTAATATAATATATACACTATGTATGTAATGATCTTCTTATCCATATAAAAGAGCTTGTATTAATCATTCCTACTCTTTTTCATTTCCCTGCAAAACATTTCCTTCCTACCCTACCATTTCCTAAGAACCCTACAATATACACTATCTTTTATCCTTCAAGATTCAAGACAAAGATTGCTCCTTTAGGATTTATAGGGCTTGGGTAAGTGTTTTTCTTTAGGAATATGCCTTGTATCCTCTCATTTTCATGATCTTTTTATAAGTTCTTATGGTGTTCTTTTGGGATCTTTCTTTGGGAAAAGATGATCAAGTGGGTGGGAGTGGCTTGTGAAGAGGAAGGTGTTTGCTTGGTTTGAAGTTGTGCTACAAGAGGTAACCATCATGTCTCACTAAAACCTATTTTACACTCTTGATCTATGTATAATACTTGGTGTTTTGGAATCCTGTGGAAATTTCTTATTATAGTCCTTGTTTTTTATGATCTGTGATCTATTTTAATGGGTTAATGAACTTGTGTTCTTGATCCTTTGCATCTTGATGAGTATGAGCATTTATTGTTATGGATTCCATGTTTATTTGGCTTCTGAGATGTGTAATCTGGGCAATCTGATCATATTTTTGCATTCTGGAATGACTATTTCGCATTCTGTTCTGAGTTTGGGAGTTCTGTGTTGGGGTTACTCTTGCGGTGCATTCTAGCGGTATAATGTGTCCCGTTAGGGTCTTCCGCAAGGTGACGGCGGTGGGAGGTGGTGGAGGGTAGTCTTCCGCTAAGGACATCCGTTCCCTTCTTACGGATTGGGGTAGCGGAACAGGACGTTCCGTGAGGGTGCTTCGCTAGTTCAGTTTGAGTTCTCGTTCCAGTAGCTGTTTTGTGATTTGTTGTCTTGTTGATTCATCTCTGATTCTGGAACTTGTCTTGGGTATGTTGTGGAGTATTTCACCTTGGTTATTGAGTATTTATTCATGCCTTTTGTTTCATTATCTTGATTTGTTGAGCTAGTATGGTTGGTTGAATCCTTGGTTATTACTTTGAGTGTATGTTGTGTTCATAACCTGAGATGAACACTGTTGGTGGATAATTCTTGGGGATGAGTCTGAGGTTGGATGTGGAGATGTGAGTCTTTTGAGTATCTTTTGGCTTGTTGAGAGTGAACTAACTGTGGGCATCATTTGCCTCTGTGTAACTAACTGTGGGCTTTTGCCTCTGTGGTAATGGGCATCATTTGCCTCAATGGTTGGGCTTTTGCCTCTGTGGTAATGGGCATCATTTGCCTCTGTGGATGGGTTTTTGCCTCTGTGGTAATGGGCATCATTTGCCTCTGTGGATGGGCTTTTGCCTCTGTGGTTATGGGCATCATTTGCTTCTTTGGTTGGGCTTTATACCTCTGTGGATTTAACTGTGGGCATCATTTACCTCTGTGGTTGGGCTTCATGCCTTTGTGTACTAACTTTGGTTTGGTGGTTGGTATAAGGGACGATATTGTGGTTTGGAGGGTATGGTTTAGTGCTTATCTTTAGTATGATGGTTTGTTTGGTTCCTTGTGGTTATTTAGTCGAGTAGTATCTCATTTGGTATCTGTTATTCCTGGCTATATTGCGATTTGGTGGGTTCTTTGTGAGTATTCTGTTGAAGTTATGATCCAGTTGGTGTCCTGTTATAGACTTATTGCCTTATGCATTCGTTATTGGATTTTGGTTTCATTTGGAAGAGTCCTTGGTTTATGGCTTATTCAGCTTGTTGTTGTTGAGTCTCCGTTTTAACTAAAGAACAGTTCGTTGGTGTGTATATTCTATACGGGTGTGTAAACCTATTTACAAGCTTATTATATATGTATGTTCTCATGAGTGTGAGTGGTGGTTGCTTAGCATTCTTTTGCTAATGGTTTTCTAAATGTTTTCCAGGTATGGAGTAATCTAAGCCGAGAGCGCGCTAGAGCTATATCGTTATGATGCTTTGCTTAGACTAGTGTTGTTTTAGACTCTTCGGGCCTCTGTGCCTTTGTTGTGGATTTGTATTTGACTAGTTCTGTTACTGTTATGTTTTGAGGATTTTATGTTTTGTTTTTGGATAGCCTGTGCATCTAGGCTGTGTTTTACCTAGATGTGGCATGACACTCGATAAGTTTTAAATCGCTTCCGCTATAGTATGAGTAGTTGTTGAGATATGCAGCTTTTATGTTTAAAGTTTTAACTATCTCAGCTTGTGAAAAGTTGGGGTGTCACACTCAACCTCATCGGAAGCAGGTTTACTTGAGTGCTAGGGTCCGCGACTATTTGAAAAGCCTAGCCGAGTGCTGTACTACAATGTTGTTGTGCCATCAATATGGTTATTACGTTGGCCAACTCTTGGGTTAACAGTGGGACACTAGGCCTGACCCTTGGGAGCCCAAGTTAGCTCTCGCTGCATGGGCATCACCTCTTATAATGAGGGTGCTGCTTCGTTTCCTCCTATGTTTCTAATAAGATACTAACCCTTGTGGTCTACTGTAACACCCCGGTTCTCAAGACTTACACTTATCACGAAATCCGTAATAAACGCTGCGGAAGCTTATACATCATATCAACAGAAAACCGGGTGCTACCGCCACACTTAGAGTGAATTCTATCACCTCTTTGATAAAACTTCCACTCTCAGTGCACAGGCTAAAAGAAATTTCACTCAACATCAACACCCCAAATATCAAAATATAATATTTTAGGTATATATATATATATTAATATCAAAAGATATCTACAAGAGTTTGCCCGACGGGCTGTCATTACAAACTCCGGGTCCTCCACAACCTAACAGACTAGAGTCAGCCAAAACTAAGGTTACCAAAAGATATTTACTGGGCTGACTGGGGTTGCTGGAGTATAGTCAGGGGATGCTGGAGTATAGCCTGGAGAGTAGCCTTGAGAATAGGGTGGAGAATACGGGTCTCTGCCCGACGTGTCATGCAGAATCTGACCAACAAAAGTAGATCCCGGGCAAACATGATCAGGAGTGTTTGCCGGGCTACAGGATCCCTCACTGGATGACATCTGAAATGACGTACACGGTGAAGTGTAGTTAGCACGACGGCTAAGTAAGGTAATCCATTTGTCACTTCCATCAGGTAAAAGTTTTGACAAATATTTCATAAAGGTAAATACACATTACCAAATATGGTGTCCAGGTCTTTCATAACTGAAATCAACAGTTAATGCCATATAATTACAAGAATATAATGAGTATATAAGTCACAACACATTTCCTTACTCAAATTTCCTAGTTCATCAAACTAGGTTGCCTTTGACTTCTTTTTCATTCAGGCTAGGTTTTCAGCACTAGCCATGTCTATTACATATGTCATTGCCGCAATTATGACCTCTAGTTGTCTTTAATTACGAAAACGCTACTTAGTTTCTGACTAGAAGCAAGAGACCTTATTGAGGATACAAGTTTCTTTGACTAGACCGAAATCGGATCTGGACATGGGGATTACGGTCCTGCCCCAAGTCTCATTCGTGATCCCTTGGACGAAGGTTCATCATTATGGTCCCTAGTTTGGCCCCACCTAGGTCCATAAAGCTGATACCAACCCGAAAATGACATGAGTATCTATACTTAAGTGTGCACACCCCCACGGCCTACGCCTGACTGAGTGACGCAGAGACTCCCTACGCCTGACGAAGTGACGTAGAGACAACTGTACATATATTGAAGAAAACCATCGGTACTATAGCCCGAGGTAATATAAATGACAAGGTCCTCTTTGACTTCCTGAAACTAAGGTTTTGAAAACATTTTCCTTCCTTTCTCATCTTCCTTGAGTCAAAATCATTTTTGGAGATTTTCCACAAAATCAAGTCCCCATTTTGAAATCAATTACCATTCTCACCTTGGTTCACAAGTCTTGTCTCTCAAAACATTTTCCATCATCACCCTACACGTATGTATATATGCATACCACACAACACTTTCCACATATTTATGCATATTCACTTAAGGTACACATACCCAAATATATACATACTACAACACTTTATTTAATTATACATACATACTCATATATGTACATATATACACACATTACCCGTATATATACATATATACATAATACACATATATACATATATACACACATACCATATATATATATACACAACACGTATATATATATATATGCTGCCCCATACACACATATAATATGTATACATAATACGGTACATATACTACAATTATATATACATAATGTCATACGTTATACTACTTGTACCTACTTGTTGTATACTATATAAATACATGTACATATATATACATCCTATACATATGATATATATATACTACATACACGTATATATGTATATATATATTGACATATACTATATTCACAATATAGGTAATTTGGCCTACTAACAACATAACATAACATATTTCATAGTATAGACAATTACACATACTAGTACCATAACATGACATATACATATGTGTATTATGTAGAACATAGTCATAATCCACGTCCTTAGCATCACCTAATCACCTTTAACTCACTAACTACCTCACAATTATCATTAACACATCCATAATCATACTAAGCATAATTCAGAAAATTCAGCTTGGCGCAGTCCGAAAGATTGAGCCGGTAAAAATAGTTCCCGAACTCTTTTTCACTTGAAATTTTTATGGTAGAATCCCAACTCATAGTACTTGATGTCCATAAAAAGTTTTGGTCATTTTGGTCCGCGAATAAACACAGAAAATTCCATCTTTGCCCTTGGCAGTGTGCTGTCCGGAATTTCTCTCTCTCTGGACCAGTTTTGGGAAAAATTCCGAAAACCATACTTATACTACTCCGATCATTATGAAATTTTATATGCGGGTTCTAAACTTATAGAA
>NC_044918.1:10208579-10266684 GCF_003576645.1 Ipomoea triloba
AAAATACCTTACCAATTTTTCCCAATAAATCTCGGAAGTTACTGCCAGAATCTACCCTGATTTCTTATCACTATTTTCACAAGTATAAGCCTATATGGACATAAATACAACATATACAAGCATATCCAAGCTATGAAAATGTATACAAAAATATTCCCAAAGCTCCAAAAACACCATATTTCAACCAAATAATCAATTATCTAATTTCAAGTGACTAAACCAACTTAAGGGAATTCCTTACCTCAATTAGCTACTAAAATCCTTAGAAAGAGTCTTTGAGTGATTTCCCCCAAATTCTTCTTGAAACCCTAGACCAGAATCCAACATCATAACAACACAATTTAGGAAATCTAAACTTAGATTATGAATCTAGAGAGGAATATAAGACTATCTACCGAATAAAATTAACGATTTACCGAATAAATTGAAGAGGTGTAAAGGAATTGGCTATGGTGGTTGAAGCTTGGATGAAGAAGATGGAAATGGAATCATCTCTCTCTCTCCTCTCGAAATGGGAATGAAGAATTGAAGAAATGGGAAATTGCTTTTATATTGATCCCAATCTTATGTGATAAGCTTGGAAAAAAATAATAAAATAATAAAATAATAAAATATCTTCCAACTTATCAGTTGGGGTCCAAACAGATAAGGTTTCGGTGGAAAATAATCCAGATAGAATAATTTCCGAAACTAAAAATTTATTCCAGACTAACCCTCAAAATTGGGCTAGGTTCGGTACACTGCGAAATTTAGCGATGTACGATCAAAATAAATTTTCGCTGCTATGGGCTAATCTAATTAAATAGGAAATTCCAGAATAATAGTATGGTGTCTAGAAATCCATTTCCTAGGACAAACAAGTCCAAATACTAGTTCCTAAAAATTTTACGGTTCGTGACCAGGACGAACGATCGCAGCTTAATAATAACTATATTTCCTTATAAAAATCCTTTTGACGCATCGGTCACTCATCTCAGGAATGTCATAGCTTAAAGACATATTTCTCGAACCTTAATCTTATTCGAAAAGACGAGGGGTTACATCTACCGACTATGTCGCTCCCTCAGGTCATAAGATTGTTGACTTTCTAAATTGGCCATATCGATATGTTTCATTGTTGAGTTGAGAAATGACAAATTTGAGATTTGGGTAGATTTTAGGAATGCATACTTTTGATAACAACCCCCACAGATGGCGCTAATAATAGTTTTTAATGGATTGGACCCACTATAAAAAGGGTAATGTATGGAAATTAAAAGAGAAATGTAATACTATACTCACAAAGTCCAGGGCTCTATGAATTTTGCAGTTGGGCTGTGGAAAGATACAAGGAAATAAAACCAAGCCCAATGGGCCAGATTCTAAACCCAATTAAGCGACTGTCTAGTGCTTCTCTCTGACCGATTAAGAAGTCAAATAGAAAAGAAAATCTATAAAGTGTGACTGTAAATGTGTGTTGTTGGTAAAGCTGATGTATGAAATTAAAGGGCCACAAATTGAGGTGAACAAGTGGACTTGAACACCCTGGGACTCCCAAACACACACGTGCCCTGCAACTATTAGATTCTCTTGCCAGGCTGCTAATTGCTTGCCATGTCACAAAACACGGACTAGAAGATTGCCAACTGCCACCATCCCATCTTTTCCCACAACCAACTACCGCTAGTCGTGCTCGACAATGCCCTGCCATCCTAACTAAGGTCATGGTGAGGCACCGGGCCAGCCAACCTGTTGGTCCCAAAAGTATTAGATAAAGATGAAAGTCTAGAATGGGCAGCGGTGGGGGGAGGGGGGGTGAAATGACTCACAGATTTTAAAAAATTCTCAGCTTAAAAGCTAGTTTATAAGATAGAGTGTAATCAGCTGGTTAGTTGATAAGTGCGATGCAAAATTGCTTTATCGTATGTAGCAAAGTTTTTGGAACACAGATGTTTTGAAGTGAGTTGAGTGTGATTAGTTGGTCTTGTGAGAAAGTCAGCTAGATAAATGCGATAAATGAACTGTAAAGTAAACACAATAAATAAAGTAAGTGCAGGAGAGATTTTTTTTAAGTGGTCTGGCATCTCCACCTATATCCACTCTTTTCCTTAAACTCCAAGGAGGTTTCATTATTTGTTTTTAACCAAAAATACAAAGAGCTCCAATCATAGATTATCCACTAAGTACTGTGATTACACATGATGTTTCTTCGACTCGGCTATGCCCACCAAATCTTCAACACATGATCTTCACTCCAAGGATCCACCAAGTCCCCTTGAGCGAGATCTCCACCATGATAGTAAGACAACAATGGAGGTTGTTTGTTTTCAGATGTTGAACTGGAAGCTTAAGAAAAACTAAATATTGCATTGATGTTCTTGATCTTCCTTCAATCTTTTAAGCACAATAACTCGAATGCTTTTTCACCTTTCTTTGGTTTTCACTTCACACTCCTATTTTTCATTCATTCCTACTCATTCATCACATCTCCTTTCTCTAAGCTTCGGAGCCCTCTATTTATAGGATAGAGGTGGGAGTAGGTTGGTAAAATAACCTTGATTGGAATCTGCCCATTGCATCCCATTTGGACAGGTGTCCATGCTATCAAAAAATTCATGATTGTGCAGTTGTACGTCCTTATCTTGTTGTTTAACAACCTTGTCTTTCTCCTCAAGTGTTGCGCTAATTCAAGTTTTGGACGTGCTTCTCTTTGCCTTGATCTGAATGTGTTACTCTTTGACTCTTTGTCTTGATCTGGAATCTACCGCTACTTCTCTGTTGGTAGCTAGCTTCTGTACATCTCAGCTAATTAACTGCCTTCAGGTCTACTATTTCGCTACCTTTAGTTAATCTACCTTCTTCCAAGTCAATTGTGTTCAGCACTGAGATCCATCAATTAGTAACAGAGCCGAGGTCACGGGTTCGAATCGATGGCGAGGCGAAAGCCGAGTCCAGTCCCAGGTGGGATGTGGGCGTAGGTTAGGCCAAGTCCAGTCCTAGGAAGGGATGATGGGCGCGTAGGCTAAGGACCGAGTCAGGCATGCTGCGCAACTAGGCTTGGTGTTCAAAGGTTGCGGCAGGTGCTGGGAGGGGGATTGTTGGGCGTCAGCCGGGTTGGCCGAGTTCAGCCCCTGCTCGATTCGAGACGTGGCGTTGTGGCTTACCATGGA
Organism: Ipomoea triloba; assembly: GCF_003576645.1. NCBI lineage: Eukaryota > Viridiplantae > Streptophyta > Magnoliopsida > Solanales > Convolvulaceae > Ipomoea > Ipomoea triloba. Next base: position 10,211,729 of record NC_044918.1, read on the forward strand.
GGGATGTGGTTAAATGGTTAATGTCCACCTACTTATCACTAAATTGTTTTAAGTAGGATATGACGACTAGATAGCCAAGGAACTCTGTGGTTAAGCGTGCTTAACTTCCGGCAGTCACCTTAAAACCAATTGGTGATAAGTAGGTGGACCGTGGACATTAGGTGTTAGAGCGAAGAACGAGCAGCTTTGAAGAAGGAAGTGTTAGAGCGAAAAACAAGTAAAATCCCTCATGTGTTAATGAGAAAAATAGAGTAGGGGATTTCCTAAACCAGTTGATGGATGTAATTTAGTGGGAGGTGAAGGTGAAGTGGTAAAACGAAGAGTCAAGACTCCCCGAGTGTCGTGTCTCTCAAGGATGGCGAATGGAAACCGAATATGTGTGTGGCATTTAGGAAGTTGAAAGGTAAGAGTTACAAGAATCATAGGGAAAGGTTTTGTTCATGGTTGTAAGGTAAAAAGGAATGGAAAATACAAAAGATAAAAGGAAGGGGTGCATGCCTATGCTAAGCCAAAGGATTGATTATCGTAGGTAGCTTAGAATTGGGTTTCGGGATTGATCTAGGGAGTCACAATCTTTGTATTGAGTGGCGTCACACTCAAATTCTCAATCCTCATTCGGTTGAGGCATTTTATCGAACACCTTGCCTACCACTCCTCTCGGGTCTCATCCTTTCGGATTAAGAGCGGAGATATGGATGATCTAGGCTCGTGAGTGGCCGCTATCGCGCACACACTCACTTCCTACGGGTTTACTACCTATCCCGACCGGAAATAGAAGCAAAGATTAAGCAACATCATCCATACAAACCATCAATCATACTCCCACAACACCAAGATCATAATATCAAATTGTAAGCATCAATCCATAGATCAACAAGGGCACACACACCCAACTACTCTACTCTGACATATTAAACATAAATAGCAACAAAGGAAACAAGCAAGAAAGTAAAGATTCAAACTTTATAAATAAAGAAGAGTTTTACCTAATGAAAGCTTTGAATCCACAAGATCTTCATCTCCAAATCCTAATCTAAATCTATTCTAATGTTTTCCTTCCCAAAGGGGAAGAATTTGGAAAGGAAAATTAGATCTAAATTATTGGGAGTTTCCTCCCCTACCTAAGCTACCTATCTACTACCTAATGCCCTCAAAGGTCTGAAATAAGGAGCCTTATAGAGGGGAAACAAAATAGGGGCAAGATGGACAATTTCCACGCAGCAGAATTTAGGGCTGGTACAGGGGTTCTCGACGCGTCGAGCCCCGATGGCATTTTTTCCGCGCTTTTTCCACACGCGTGGTGGAGGTCGTGGGGAGTTACTGGAATGTTTCCACGCCCCTCCACACGCGTGTGAGGCTGCGTGGGAGGCTCCTGCTTCATGGTTTCTCCTTTTTCTGCTCAGTTTCGGCCTTAGGTCCTCCGTTTAGCTGTAAAATACCTTAAAAACGTCTTGCACACTCTCGTTAGAAGTTTTGGTCACATTAGAGTCTAAATGCATGATATTCTTATGAAATGGGTACTAAACCATACAATACTAGCCCGTAATTGACACCTAAAATGAGCTATTCTTGGTGCTTATCAAAGTTTCCACACTTAAACCTTGCTTGTCCTCAAGCAAGCATACTTTTCTAAACACTAATCATATAAGCACCAAGGATAGTTCGTTCTCTCATTTCGTACAAAAGAATGTCAAGTTCCCTGCTGTTTTAACATTAAACACTACTGTATTTGCCTTAGCCTACTGTTTTAATATGTATAGTCTGTTACTCTAATACAGACTCAAGATCATTGTAATATGGCTACTTAGACTAGTTTTGTGTTGTGGTCCTGTTTACTACATCAAGTGGAAGACTTGTTAATTGGCCCGGGAAAGCTGAAGAAGTTGACACACTACCAACTTAGGAGATGGTGATGTTTGTAGGTGTAATAGATTAGGCCATCATGGAGGATGGATATCTGGTGAACCTTGTAACATCTTTGATCATCTAGTGGAGTTGGGTTTCACCTTTGTGTGGCCCCGCAGACGTAGGAGAAGTGCTCCGAACTACATGAACATATCCTGGTTCATTTATATTTCCTGCACTGTTTTTATTATTTATTGTTTCTAATATAGTAATAAATACAGTTGATTAATTTGTTTTAAAAACAAGGTAGGAACCAAGTAGGATATCACCTACATTCAAGATTCACAATCTTTCAATTGGTATCAAAGCGCGGGGACTTAATTTATTAGTCCAGTGATCTGGGTGCTTTGTGTTTCTTGAACTCAGGTTCTCACATCGTTTTTGTGTTTTTCTTTGTTTTGGCTTATCTGTTTTTGAACATTCTCACTGTGTGTTAAGTGTGTCAGGATGGATAGGCATAAAACTCCTCCCGAGTTAACAGGTGACAACTACCCTTACTGGAAAGCTCGGACAAGAATGCATCTAAAAGCTCAAGGCGATCAGATCTAGACAGCCGTCCTAACCGGTTGGGAACATCCCAAAAAGGCGGGTGAAACCGAAAATGATCCCAAAGTGCTCAAACCAGAAGTTGAATGGGATGCGGCTGAAAGGACCCTTGCTGGTTATAATAATCAAGCTTTAGATACTATTTACTCGCTAATGCATGAAAGTCAATTTACTCTAGTTGCAGGTTGTGACTCTGCAAAAGTTGCGTGGGAAATATTAGAAACCACCTATGAAGGCACCGACTCGGTAAGACAATCAAAGTTACAGCTGGTTCATTCAGATTTTGAAGATCTAAGGATGAATGAAAACGAACATTACAAGCTTCAACGAACGTGTTCAAGAACTGGCAAATCGAGCTGCTGTGTTAGGCGAGCCATTTCCCCAACAAAAATTGGTCAAGAAAGTCTTGCGTTCTCTACCACTACGTTTTCGAATGAAGGTGACCGCTATCCAGGAAAACGCCGGTTGGGAAGATAAAACACTTGCAGCGTTGATGGGAAGTCTTAAGACCTACGAAATGGAGATCCTAACTAATCATACAAAGAAAGAGAAATATGTTGCATTCAACGCTGAAGGACAAGACTTCGACTTGCTTGATACAGATGAGCTTTCTGATGATCCTGTTAGCTTATTATCTAAACATTTTTCTAAAATTTTGAAACAGGTCAAGCAAAAGAATTATACACAAAATTCTACGGTGCAAAATCAGAAAGGGATAAACTCAAGTAGCTCAAAAGGTGTGACAAAATTTGGAGGATCAACATCAAGATCATCTGGCTCACGTACCGCTAAACCTAAAGACAAAGCGAACAAGGGCATCCGATGCTATGAATGCGAAGGATTTGGACATGTTCAGGCCGACTGTGCAACATATTTACGAAGAAAGAAGTCCATGACGGCCCTAACCTGGAGTGACGATGAACCTGAATAAGAAGCTGCTGGGTCAGACTCGGACGAAATTTCTGGAAATTTTGTAGCCTTCACCGCAATAGCTGATGTTGATCCTGACGCAGAAGAGCTCGCTGGATCAGACAATGGAGAATATAATTCAGCTGAAGATCGCGAGTTACCTCCTATGTCTTATGAATTAGAATACAAAAAATTGTACTCTCGATGGGAGGTTTTACTTAAAGTTCATTGTTCTTTGTCTAGTCAAATTGGTGTTTTAGAAGATGCAAGAAAAGTATACAAAAATCAAGCTTCTGAAAAAGAAATCCTACTGAAGGCTAGTCTAGAACGTGAGGAAAAGCGAGCTGGACACTCTCAAACGGCGAATCAAGATGATGGACACCACATCTACACTTGATGAAATACTTGATTCAGGAAGACAAACTACTACCAAATTCGGGCTTGGCTTCACCGGTGGCAAAAACAAAGATACTATTTTTATTAAAGGTTCTGAACCAGTTCATAACACGCCAGAATCAAGCTCAGCTCCACAACGTCGTGTTACAGAATCTGAATCACATCGTGTTTTGTCAAAATCTAGTACAACTAGATGAAGCTATGGTAATGTATTGCATCTAAACTTTCGTCACATGAGATATAACCCTATCTGTCATTATTGCATTATTGCAGGATGCGTGGCCACACCAGACCGGAATGCTACTATTTCTACAAGGATCAAAGGGCTACAAAATACTACAACAAGTTTATTACTCCTTTCACCAAACAAATCTGGGTCAAGAAAACTGATTTTGTTTGTCATGTTTCGTTTCATACTAAAAGTACAGGCCGAGAAGGAAAGTGGTACTTTGACAGTGGTTGTTCGCGCCATATGACGGGAAATTCAAAATTCCTCAACAACATCAAAAATAGGGAAGGCGAAGTCACTTTCGGTGATGGTGTCAAAGGCAAAGTAATGGGTGTTGGAACGCTGAATGTAGCTGGTTTGCCCAGATTGGAAAAAGTACTTCTTGCCAAGGGTTTACATGCAAACCTCATCAGCATCAGTCAACTGTGCGATCAAAATTTGGATGTATCCTTCACAAAAGCAAGATGTTGTGTCATGGATGATCAAAAACAGCTGATCATGGAAGGTAAAAGGTCTACTGATAATTGTTATATACTAACAAATGATATTTCCTGTTGCAGGTCGACATTGGATGAATCATAATTGTGGCATCAAAAACTCGGGCATATCAATTACCGGGCTATGAGAAAACTTGCTAAGATTGACGGTGTTATAGGACTACCGAAACTAAACACTAAAACAGCCTGAGTTTGTGGAGCATGTCAGTCCGGAAAACAATCGAGATCATCACACAAAGCACATGACAGCATCAACACGAAACACTGAGAGTATTGGAGGTAAGCGATATATACTCGTATGTGTCGATGATTACTCACATTTTTCTTGGGTTTCTTTTCTCGGGGAAAAATCTGAAGCAACTAGTTCCGTTAAAGCACTATGTCGAAGATTAAAAACGGAGAAAAGTGAACTGATTGTCAAGATACGAAGTGATCACGGACGAGAGTTCAAAAATACTATCTTTGACGATTTTTGCAACAACCTAGGAATCACGCATGAATACTCTGCACCAAAAACTCCTCAACAGAACGGAATTGTAGAAAGAAAGAATCGCAATATTCAAGAAATGGGCAGGGTTTTGTTAAATGCTAAACGCCTACCTCAGAAGTTTTGGACAGAAGCAGTTCACACGGCCTGTCACATTATCAACAGAGTGTACCTACGGCCAGGAACAAATCAAACTCCATATGAAATTTGGAAAGGTAAGAAACCGAACTTAAAATATTTCCATATTTTTGGCTCACGGTGTTTCATCTTGAAGGATAGGCATCCCATAGCGAAATTTGAAACTAAAAGCGACAAAGGGATCTTTCTTGGTTACTCATCCAACAGTCGAGCTTACAGAGTTTACAATAAGGTTACAAAATCTGTAATGGAATCCACAAATGTTGTGTAGATGATCAACCCTATGAGATAGTGGATTACACACCCACTGAAACTTATACAGGTGATCCCGAAGATTACACAGAACAACTTGACACAAACACAAGGTCACCTGAAGCTCTCACAAATCCACAACCTACCACTGAGGAGGAATCTGAATCTGATAATGATCAAGATCAAGTACAGGCATCCACCCGAACTCAGAAGAATCATCCAATCGAGAATATAATTGGAGATCCAAGTACAAGTGTTAGAACTAGAGGAGGGTCAAGACCTGATTATCGTCAATTAGTTGGTTACTCATGCTACACATCTAAACTCGAGCCTAAAACCGTCAAAGAAGCTTTAACCGATGAACATTGGATTAAAGCCATGCAAGAAGAGCTCGGTCAGTTCGAAAGAAACAAGGTATGGATTCTTGTACCCAAACCTGATGGTGTCAATGTTGTAGGTACCAAATGGATCTTTCGGAACAAAACCGATTCAGCTGGTAACATTGCTCGAAACAAAGCACGCCTAGTCGCCCAACGCTACTCGCAGACTGAAGGAATCGATTATGAAGAAATGTTTGCCCCTGTAGCTCGTCTGGAGTCAATAAGGCTATTGTTATCCCTTGCTTGTGTCTTAAACATCAAGTTATATCAAATGGATGTAAAAATAGCCTTTCTAAACGGATATCTGTCTGAGGATATCTATGTGACACAACCAAAGGGTTTTGAAGATCCTACACATCCTGACTATGTGTATAAACTAGAAAAAGCGCTATACGGTTTAAAACAAGCCCTAAGGGCCTAGTACGAAAGGCTAAGACAATACCTTCTTCAAAATGGCTACACCCGAGGGGGAGTTGATAAAACTCTTTTTATAAAACGATCAGGTAAGCATCTAACTGTAGCTCAAGTTTACGTTGATGACATAGTCTTTGGTTCTACACAGAAAAATGCTACAGATGAACTAGTGCAAGTTATGTAACAAGTGTTCGAAATGAGCATGATTGGCGAACTCACCTACTTCCTCGGGCTTCAGGTAACACAAACAGGTGAAGGAATTTTCGTCTCACAAGAAAAATATGCAAAAAATATTCTACAAAAGTTTGGGCTTGAGACAGCTAAAGATGCACGTACTCCCATTTCCACTTCCACTAAACTGTCAAAAGATGAAAAGGGTATTCCTGTAGACCCTACTTTATATCGGAGTATGATTGGCAGTCTTCTATATTTAACTGCGAGTCGACCTGACATTATGTTAAGTGTTGGAATGTGTGCTAGGTACCAAGCAAATCCAAAAGAATCGCACTTAAAAGCTGTAAAACGTATTATCAAATACGTTAAAGGTACGTATAACTATGGTATTTGGCTTTCAAAAGATACTAATTTTAATCTTATGGGTTTTTGTGATGCCGACTGGGCTGGCTGCACTGATGATCGTAAAAGCACATCTGGTGGTTGTTTTTTTATTGGGAAAAATCTGGTTTCCTGGCTAAGTAAAAAACAGAACTCAATTTCTCTTAGCACCGCTGAGGCAGAATACATTGTCGCTGGTAGCAGCTGTACTCAACTTCTGTGGATGAGACAGATGCTAGCTGACTATGGGATCACACAAGACACAATGACTCTCTATTGTGACAACACCAGTGCGATTAACATTTCAAAGAACCCGGTTCAACATTCGAGAACAAAACACATTGATATTAGACACCACTTCATCAGGGAATTAGTGGACGAGAAAGAAATTGCCCTAGAACATGTGCCTACGGAGAAAAATTTAGCAGATCTGTTAACTAAACCTTTGGACAATGCTCGGTTTGAAACTCTTCGGGCTACCCTAGGGATTTGCAAATTTAATTAATTATTCTAGTGCAATTGGGTCTAACAGGTATGCTTTCTAATTAATTGTTAATTAATTTGGTTATATGTTTTTTTTCAAAATAATATTTTTTGGAGATTTAATATGTTTTCCAAGTCTAGTAGGTTTATATATATATATATATATATATATATATATATATATATATATATATATATATATATATATATTCCCGCTGCATATTGGACTACTGGTAATTGTTTTTAATTCATATGTATTTTTTTATATCTATATCTGCTTTTTATGGTTTTAATGTGTTTGATATTTTATTAATTGTGATACACTAATTAATTTTTTCTCAGTGTTTCAGTGTCTCAGACATCTTATCCGATTAGTTTTATTCTTCATAAATATCTTATTTTCTGGTGATAAGTGCACAAGATGCCACGCTTGTAAGGTCGTTCTAGGGCCACGTTGCGCTTAATCGGTAGCTTTTATGCTTGTTTTGAACTCAAATTGCATTAATATGCTTGATATTGTCAATGGACCTTAATCCACACTTGGTTAATCATTTTGTAGGTAAAACATTGTGCAAAAAGGTGGAAAAGGCATAGATTTCGAAGATAGATTCACAAGCCAAAAGTGGGAAAAAGGGACACAGGGCACGGACGCGCATCTGGTATTTTCAAAATTCTACTCAAACTGAGATTCATAGTTTATCTGAGACTTCTCTCTCCCTCTTATATTCAAAATACTATTCTATTTCAGACTATATTATTGTTTTTTATCTCAAAAATTCTGCCCGCGTCTTTCTCAGAATTGTTTAGCCCGAAAATTTTTTTTTCTCAATTCCTCATGGCTTCACAAAATCCTTTCACAACTTTTTCTACCTCTGAGGATCGATTGATCTTAACCCGACAAATAGTTCAAGGAATCTCTGATTTTAATCCGTCCGTTTGTGCTAAAATTGCCCTCACCTTTGCTCTCAATCCCTCTTTGATGGATGATTTAACAGTGAAAGAATCAAGATTGATCTTAGAGTTAGCCAAACAATGCTCTGAGGTGCCCTGGAAATTACCCGAAACTGCCGTACACAATCCGGATCAGTCCGCTCCGCTGTCGCACGCCTCGGCCGAGCCGCGCACCACTAACGTCGTTCCAGCTGCTGCATCGGAGGCCACCTTGCCATTTACCTCTCCGCAAGCCGCGCAAATCTCTCCACCGCCGCTAGTCTCCAACGAGCCGCACACCACCGCTACACAAGATGCCGCGATGGTCACCGCCCCGCACTCTGCTCCATCTTCTGCTTCGCATGGTGTCAAGAGTGCCGCATCAAGATCTCCGCCGCCGTATATTTCCGCCACTCAGACGCATGAGTGTGAAGCAAATGCGCAAACTGCCGTGTCCAATGCGCCGCAACTTGCTGTCTAGGATGTGAACTCCACCACCGCACCGTCTGATCTCATGCAAATTGCACCATCTGGAAGTTCTAATTTATTGAAACATGAGATTACAAATTCTGCTACGTCAAATATTGGATTATCAAAAGTTTCCTGCTCTAATTTTCAAGCTGCTACGCTTAGTGCTGCTATGTCAAAAATTCCTCCTACAAATCTTGCGGTCTATTTAGGCCCATCGTCTGATACACAAGATTGTAAGTCTACTGTTGCACAAATGGAGAAGATGTTGTTGGAAGATAAGAAGCTATTACAGTCATTTGAAGTTGATGATGTAGATTCTGCTCCTACTAGATGATTAGTTATAAGGATTCTGCTCCTACTAGATGATCAGTTACAACCCTTTGTCAATTATGGCAAAAAGGGGGAGAAGTTGTTGAGGGGGAGCATGCAAACCTCGGTAATGTGGTGATGTTTTACAATTGCAATATTTCTCTTCAATTATTAGTTGATTGGCTCTTAATTGGTGTTTCATGAAAATATCTTAGTTTTGGCATAATTAATTTCTTGCTTGTAATTGCTTTGCATGTTAACACAACATATCTTAGGGCACATCTTAATGAAATTATTATTTTTGATTGATTATTATTTTTTTCGTGCCTTAAGAATGTATGTGTTTAGTTTTGACAAATAATTGCCAAAGGGGGAGATTGTTAGGGAATTTAATGTATAGTTTTTAATTGGCAATTTATTTGTTAATTAAGTGGTTTAATTAATTATGCCTAAGGTATAGTTTTTAGAGCTGTTGGTTTGCATGTGATGAGTGGTTTATATTTATTCAAACAAAATATGTCAGAGATGAGAAAATCAAGGCAAGATGTAATTGAGTGAGTTACCTTGATTTGAGGAGATCAAATACAGGGAAGGAGCTCAGGAGTTCAAGTATAAATAGAGCTGAGGCTTCAGAGTTTGATGAGCTGATTTCGTACAAAAGAACGTCAAGTTCTCTGCTGTTTTAACATTAAGCACTATTGTATTAGTTTTAGCCTACTGTTTTAATATGTATAGTCTGTTACTCTAATACAGACTCAAGATCATTGTAATATGGCTACTTAGACTAGTTTTGTGCTGTGGTCCTGTTTACTACATCAAGTGGAAGACTTGTTGATTGGCCCGGGAAAGCTGAAGAAGTTGACACACTACCAACTCAGGAGATGGTGATGTTTGTAGGTGTAATAGATTAGGCCATCATGGAGGATGGATATCTAGTGAACCTTGTAACATCTTTGATCATCTAGTGGAGTTGAGTTTCACCTTTGTGTGGCCCCGCAGACGTAGGAGAAGTGCTCCGAACTGCGTGAACATATCCTGGTTCATTTATATTTCCTGCACTGTTTTTATTATTTATTGTTTCTAATACAGTAATAAATACAGTTGATTAATTTGTTTTAAAAACAAGATAGGAACCAAGTAGGATATCACCTGCATTCAAGATTCACAATCTTTCAAATTAAATATGTGGACGAGCCGGCCGGCAGTAACAATAAGATAAAAAAGAATAAATATAATTAACAACAACGTTAGTATAAATTATGTATGACAAGAAAAGATAGTGCAGTGGTTGCCCTTGCCCAAGTAAAACCGGCCAACGTTGAATTTTTCCAAAAAGGACATCTGAGTTTTGATGTCTGTGTGGTACAAGCAATGGCTCCATCACACACAAAATTTTAACAAAAACATCATCAATCCCAAGTTGGTCCCCGTAGAAATTTATGTTCGGCCAGTAGTTAGCAAGGTTTAATGAAAAAGTGCATTAATATTGTAATTAATAAGCAAGCCATGCTGAAAGTTTGTCAATGCTACGTACAGGATGGAGGGTAGTATGTAGTAAATAAAAGAACGAAAAGCTGGTGGAATTAGAGGCTTTAATTTAATTGTGGCTTTAATTCCTTTTGTCTACCACATGCATGCATGAAAACATGGGATGGATAGATGTTGTGAATGAATTGAAAGCATCTTGAATTTCTAACCTCTTCGTACGTATGCTATCACATGTTTTGTAAAATTATAAATAAAAAATTAATATTCTTAAATTTTTATTTGTGACTATAGTGTAAATTTAGTTTTTAGTTATGTGGTATAAATTTTGTTCTTAAATTTTTAATAAAGTGTCAAGTTTGGTCTTTACATTAATGCTTTGTTAAAATCTTAGGATTAAATGTCTCACTTAATTTATTAAAAATTTAGTGATACAATTCACAAGGTAAATAATTAAAGTCCAGACTTGTTAAGCACATGCTCAAAAGACCAAGTCCAATATCGTGCTATATATCAAAACGCGGTACTAACTTCCACACGAGTATAAAAAAATAAAACTATGTTACACCTTTAATTGCTACTAGTTATAACTTTTGGCATAATCATAGGTGTTAGACTTAATAATTGATATCAAAGCAAGTTATGTCGGATTCACTTAAATTCTATTCAATGCATAATGTGCAGTTGAAACCGACAGAGAATATCAAAATCGTACTTTCGCTACTAGCTTAATTTTTTTTGTATTTTGCAGTCTTTGTTTTCCTTTCTCAAGTTTTCTAACTCTAAATTTTCATTTCCTCCCTCTATTTTCTGCTACCCAAATATACAAGTAATTTTCTTGAACACTTTTTTCAACGCTTGTGCATGTATTTTGTATTGATATAGAATTAAAAAAATATACATACGTAGTATAATTTTATTAATCACGTACAAAATGTATTTACAACTAACACTATTATTATATGGCATATGGTACCATTAAATTTTGTTTTGAATAATTAATTAATTGTATAGTAGATGCAGCAGCTATTTATCTGTTGGAAATATAGGTATACTAAAAGCTAGCAGGCTGTTGTCTAGGGTGCTATGTATACATTCTCCTATCCCATCACTGGGCACGGGTGGGATGGGGTGTCTTAAATAATAATGTCAGGCCATCGGAAGTGTAAATTACTGATGGATATTGGTGCCCCCATATAGCCTTTCTGTTATGCTCCTACAAAATTCCCTTGCTGCTTCATCAATTGGCAAAGTATTTTTTTTCAGCAACATTTTCTTTTTTGAAAGGAACATTTTCTTTTGTTCCATTTGTTAAGTCACTTGGACATATATCAACTGCCTGTAGATTTTCAAGATGAGTAGTCCTAGTATATATAGGCACGCTTATACGACCATCAATATTAATCAAAAGAAAATTAAGAACAGATCAACAATTCTAAATAATGAAAATAAATAATATTGTGATAATTTGATAATTATTAAACAATTTTAGTGCACTATGCAATACTACAAAGTGCACTCAATGATGTGTAAATTAAAAGTGCAGTTATATGAGTGTACTTTTGTAGTTTCATGTGGTGCATGTTTTAGAGTCACATACAGTTTGAGTTTAATTTTATGCATCATTGAATGCACTTTGTAGTATTGTGTCTTGCACGTTTGCACTTTAGTGCTGGTTTTTACTCGATCCGTGTGTACATATATTGTTAGATACACAATAATAAGATTAGAGAATATTTAATTTGATTCAAAATGTAGCTAATCATAAAATCAAATAAAATATTATAAGGTTGGAGTTGTAACATTTTCCATATTCAACAAAAGACAATTTCTATAGATTGGATGGCAATGTATCTGACTAGGGACATGTATGTTGGTTTAGGAGTTGTGGCCGGTCCACCGGATGAGATCAAGCCACATCTAATAACTAATAAGGTGTGTATGGATTGGTCACATTTTATTTAACCGTGTTTGTTACGTTCTTCTTTGTTTCTCTATAGAAAAAAAAATAATAGATTTGATTTTATCAGCATAAAATATAATATGTATGTAAATCAATTGCACTTTGAATAGTTTTAAATGATGCAATAATAATGAATGAGTGGCATATATTGAACATTAGGGATTCTTTATATAATATTTATATATGTATGATATTGCCAATTTTAGTCCACTTCATTAATTTTTGCCATATTGCGACCAATTTTATTTAGTCCTTGCCACTTTTAGTCCACCGTTAAAAATTTTCATCAAATGACCGTCCAAAACAAGAGTATTTTGGTCTTTTCATGCTTTGATCATCTCCTTTACCCTTTGCAATGATTTTTTTCTTACACATTTTCATCCAATGAACAAGTCCGGCAAAAGCCATAGCTTTGTAATGTGGCTCACATGACTTTCGTCGGACCTTTTCATTGGATAAAAATGTGTAAGGATGTGTAAGAAAAACCACTACAGAGGGTCGAGGAGATGACCAAAGCATGAAAACACCAAAAACACTCATGTTTTGGACGGTCATTTGACGAAAATTTTAACGGTGGACTAAAAGTGACAAGGACTAAATAAGACTGGCCGCAATGTGGCAAAAATTAATGAAGTGGACTAAAATTGGCAATGCCCCAATAACAGTAGGACCAAAAATGGAAATGACTCATATCAAATATAGAGATTTATTTTCATTTTATTAATTTATTTAATGAAATATATTATTTGCAAACAAATTAATTAAAGTTTTCTATAAATTAACGTGGTTGCACAACATTAACTTTTTGGGTCACACTTGTGTGAGACCATCTCATGGATCCTTATTCGTGAGACGGGTCGGGTCGGGTCAATGCACCATGCAAATGACACACTTATATGTGCAAATGTCATACTTATATGCTCAAATATAACACTAATCAAGAATACAATTTTGGTTACTTATTAGAGAAAAAGTAATACATTTTTCATAATAAGTACTGTTGACAAGTGCCACTCACTTATAAGGGCAAATATAATACTTTTGTGGAAAAATGTAATACTTTTAAATCGAAATGTAAAAGTATTGTATATTCCCATAAAAGTATTACATTTACCCTTATAAGTAACAAAAATTTTATTCTTGATTAGTATTACATTTGAGCATATAAGTATGACATTTGTGCATATAAGTGTTACATTTGCACCTTAACACGACCCGACCCGACCCCTCTCATGATGAGACGGTCTCACACAAGTTTTTGTCTAACTTTTTATATTTATGGAGTACTCGTTAATTAGTTGACACTAACACAATAATCAAATGAACCAATTTCAACAACACATAAATATAAAACATTCTATGCATATGACATTATTCTTTCTATATATATATATATATATATATATATATATATATATAGGCGCTCAGGTGCGAACCATCGTCCAGGAAGGAAATGAGAACGTCGCAGCCGTCCACGTGTCGAGATCAACGAATCAGATGTAATTTAAAAAAAAACGACGCGGTGGCATTTTCGTAAATAACTCAAATTTTGGTGCAAGTAATTGTGTTATAAGTGCACCTAGTTTCACTTACAAGTGCAACTATTTTCACTTACAAGTGCAAGTAATTTATCTTGTTAACATTCATGCACCTAGGTGCACCACTTATAACGTTAGGTGCAACTAGTTATAACACTAGGTGCACTTAGTATTGAGCTAACCGTACATTTTACTTACACCTGTAATACATTTACTTGCACTTGTGCACCTATTTTCACGTACAAGTGCAAGTAATTTACCTTATTAACATTCATGCACCTGGGTGCAACATACGTGCACACCTAATTATAACATTAGGTGCACCTAGTTATAACATTAGGTGCAAGTAATTATGTTGTAAGTGCACCTAGTTTCACTTACAAGTGCACCTATTTTCGTACCTATTTTTATTTACAAGTGCAAATAATTTATCTTGTTAACATTCATGCACTAGGGTGCAACCTAGGTGCACCTAAGTTATAACATTAGGTGCACTTAGGATTGATGCTCAGTGTACAATTTACTTGCACCTGTAATACATTTTACTTGCACTTGTGCACCTATTTTTACTTACAAGTGCAAGTAATTTAATTATCTTGTTAACATTCATGCACCTTGGTGCAAATAGTTATAACGTTAGGTGCAACTACATCTGGACACATGAGCGGATGACATGCGTTCTCAGTTTTCTCTTGGGCGGGTGTTCTCACTTGAACGCGATCCCCTCTCTCTCTCTCTCCATATATATATATATATATATATATATATATATATATATATATAATCCATAAATTTTAGAAATGAAACTAAAACTTATTAAATACCAATTATTTCTCTAAATATACTTTTTTTAGCCTTTCTAGGTTTTAACACAACCTAAATCTAAGAAGAGGGCAAGATATCCTTTTCATAAACTGTCAATTTTGTTTCACAGTCCACAGTAATTGAAAAAAAGAAGGGAATGTTGATTAAACATATTATTATATTATATTCCAATTTTGAAACATTGAGTCAGTCAAACCCTTCAACATCAAATTCCATTACAGCCACCTCATTGGGACTCTCATCTCTCTCAGTCTCTCTCTATCGATCTCTCTCATAAAGTGAACAACCAAACATCAAATCTAAACATAGATAACACATGACCTACTCACTACTGTCAACGTTGAACACCTATGAAATTACTACTAATACCACTACTATAATCTAGCTTTTCATTGTCATCATCATCATCTTCAATTCTTCCCATGAATTGTTACATCAAATCCATCTCAACCCTTCATTTTTTGGACTTTTAGGAATTTGGGATGTATACCTACTTTTTCAATTCTTGAGCGGAAGAAACTCAAAGAACTGGTAATGAGGGTTTACGAAGGTGGTGTTCATGGCGGGTGCCGCCGTGTCCTTGTCGTTTTCATTTTCACTGCCGCCGCTTCTAAGAGGGAAGAGCTGTAGCGTTTGGGAGTCGCTATCAACATGATCTTTGTAATTGGGTAGGTCTAGGAACAAGTTGAGATGCTGACGATGATCTTGGTTATTATGAGGCTGCAGCTTCAGGAGTTGCTTCGTGTAGTAGTCCATGGTTGTTGCAACCGCGGCAGTAGGTGGTGGCGGAGGAGATGGAGATGACAATTGCATCATTTGAAGCCACGTGGCATTCTTTTCGTGCAGACTCCTCCTTTGTTGTAATATTTCTGCTCCATCCTCAAACTGTACCCATCCTTCTGCTCTACATTCTGCCATCATTCCTGCTTTTGTTCCCCTTTGTATTGACCCACTTTTCTGCTCATCAATTAAACCAACAAAAACTTTTAATCACCACAAAACCCAACCCCTCACACATCTTCAACACATATATATGTAATATGACCCACCAAATATCAAATGAAATTAATTATCAAATTCTTGGTTTTTGATATAACACTTAAAATAGTTGTTTCTCACCCCGCACTAACCTCTCAATCAGAACGGTCAAGACTTTAACTCTATCACAAAAATTAACTTAAAAATCAAGGTTTGACCCTAATTTATGTACCGCTCTACAATTTATTGTGGAACTGAAATGGTATAATATGGTATCAGTTTCATAACCCTAGACAACTTGCTTCGTTTGAGGTCTTTTAAGTTCCAAAGGTAGATCATATCTTGATTTGGGACAACATATATACAATTTGGTACAAAGGAAAGTCAAATATGGTTGAATCTACCAATGTCTTTTCACTATAAAGAAACTCTACATGCATGGGTGCCCATATCAATTGTCCTAAGTGCAATACAATCAACACACCCAAAAAAAAACCCCACAAAATAAAGAGGCTATAAACCCTAGATAGCTAGCTGGCTATGTAGTGTATGTATAGGCAGGATAGAGTTCTTACAAATCACACAGCAGCACCGACAGAAAGGAAGTAAACCAGCTTTTGGAACATTTTTCGTTTTCCAACAAAACCACCTTTTTTTCTTGCCTCCCCTCCCACCACCCACATTATAGATCTCACACCACCTTTTAATCATATGCTTATAATTACCATTTCTTCTTGTGATTAACTAAAGCCCATCTCCCTTTTCATTATCACATACAATAATTTTGTACATTTCTAGGTTATAAAAAAATAAATAAATATTTTAAGAGGTAAATGAAAAGAAGAAATGTATGTACCGACCTCTGCAATAAGTGTACTAGGGGATGGCCAATTCTTAGTGAGTTGTTGATCGGCTTCAAAACCTGTCCTACTTGCCCCTGTTGTGTTCACATAAAGAAAAACAAAAAGATTTCACCTTTATTTGCGTCTCAGCCAACAATCGGAATAGAAAACACAGCTTTTTTATTTTCAATAACAACAAAAGAATCAGACAACAATGCTTTTTTGTTGTTTTGAAAATAGGTAAATAAGAGAGGGTCATGCATGTAATTTCCAGCTAAAAAAATATATTCCTCAAAACAAAAAAGAAAAAAAAAAAAGAATTGTTCGTTAGGCCTCCACACTTGCACAATTTTGTCGAGGATAAATCAGCATAAATTTTGGGAGAAGAAAATTGTGGAAGGGTAAATCAGCATAAATTAATTACCTGATTCTTTTCTTTCTGTGTTTTCCATGCAATTAGTGTTGTTAACGTTTGGGTGGTCATTATCGGTGGCGGCGCCACCAGCTGCGGCGGACTCGAGTTGGCGGCGGCGTTTTTGGCGCTCCCGCGCTTTGTGATTCTGAAACCAGTAAAACACGTTCTTCCCTTCTATCTTCCCGTACTTTCGGAGCTGCGCGGTGATGTGTTGGATTTGATCGGCGGACGGCGTTCTCGTTCCCCGCCTGTACAACTCCTCCAGGGTCTGTAGCTGCTCCGGCGTCGGATTCCACCTCGAGCTCACCACAACTTGGTGCGTATTGAATTCCCTCTTGCTTTGCTCCGCCGCCATAGCTGCTAAACAAACATACCCATCCATTATGTATATATGTATATATAAAAACTGGATTGCATTGCAAGAAGATTAAGGACGTACCAAGATGGTGATTAAACGCGACGAAATCATTTCCATGGATGCGGGCTAAAGCGCAAGAAGGATTGGGAGAGGCGGCGGAGGAAGTGAGAGGTCGGGGCATGAGGGGGCGGAGGCGGCGGCTGTTGAAGGAATCCGGCATGCTGAAATCTCCACTGTCACTGTAACCCATCATCCACATTTTCCCTAATCCTTATAAAATTTGGGTTGAAGAAAGGGAGACAAAGGGTGGGCAGAAAAGGGAAACAAAGTATGAAAATAATGGAGGATAATAGGGTTTGAAGGTCACATTCATAGGGCAAAAATGGGGATGCAAAAATGAGAGGTTGAAATGGTGACTTTGGAGCTGAACACAAGGTGGCGTTTTTGGTGATATTCAGAGATAGAGATTGAACACTAACACATGGAGACAGAAAAGAAAGAAATTTTGGGTTGTTGGTTCAAATCGAAACAAAGGTAAAAACACCTACGATGATAGTTACGTTGACGTCGTACTATACTATACTATACCATACTGCAGATACTACCCCCCTCTTCACTTCAAATATTATAAATTAAAATTAAAAATTTGAATGCACAAAAGAGAGAGGAAATTAAAGGTTAGCTAAGGAGAAGAATATTCATTGATCCCAACAAAAATAAAATAAAAGAAAAAGAAAAAGGAGACGATGATAGAGGAGACAAACTTTTTATGCTGCCGTGAACACAACAAATTGCTTATTTATGTTTTAACTCGTACAACTTTTTTTTTGTCTCATTTTATCTTGTAGTCAGATCAGATCATAATGTTTGAATACAAGATATTATATCAACAGAATATAACTTATTATTCTAATTGAAACATGAACGGTTTTTTTTTTTTTTTTTTTTTTAAGTTTACATATTTATTTTAATTAGATATGTGATGGGTAATAATTTGTAAATTATTATTTATATCCGTCAGTCGAGAATAAGAAAAAGAAAAAGAGGCGTGGAATTCTGGGGAGGGGGAGTAGGGCCAGAGAGTGTTATGGGAAGACGTGAAGGAAAAACGACGTGACGATGATGAGGGTTATCATAAGCCTCATCACCTCTTACGCTCTCATTTATTGTTCTTCTAATGTCCAGTGCCTTTCACACTTATTCTTAATCCGAACTGCCCCTCTCCTTCATCAGTACCCACCCACCCCCATTCTTCTCTTCATATATTCTTTATTCCTTCATACTTTATACATTTTTTTTCAAAGATCATACTTTATACATTTTTTTTGGCAAAAGGGTCAAATAGACCCATGTACTAACACTGATTGTTCATCCAGCACCATGAACTAAAATATGGTCCATCTAAGTCATTATACTCCTAATTATTTTTCATCTAGCATTTTTAGCCCATTTCTAACAAGTAACCCATCTAATTTGTTGACATGGAAAAATAAAATAATAAAAAATGATGACATGTTATTTATATGAATGTTTTGGATGATTTTGCCCTATTTCATTAATGAAGAAAATGATTTCTTGCAATGAAATAGGATAGAAATCAAAGTTGTTATATAATGTTTTAATTACAGTGTACTGCACGACTGTGTATGTATAGTGGGATATTCAAAGTTGTTCGGCAATGAAATTCCATGAAAATCAATATATTAAAATTAAATATAATAACTTAAGATATTATATTGGGTAAATTTTATTACTTTTTAAAAAATAATTTAATTTTTATATATCAATTTTCATGGAATCTCATTGTCGAACGACACTGAATATCCCGCTATACATATACAGTACACTCCGCTATACATACACAGTACACTGTAGTTGAAACTTTATATAACAACTTTGATTTCTGTCCTATTTCTTTCCAAGAAATCATCCAAAAATACAATATCTTAAGTTATTCAATTATCCAAAAATCCAAAAATATTAATTTATTTTTAAAATAAAATAAAATTTACCCAATACAATATCTTTTAAGTTATTATAAAAATAATTTAATTTTCATATATCGATTTTCATGAAATCTCATTGCCGAACGATAGTGAATACCCCGCTATACATACACTCATGTAGTTAAAACTTTATATAACAATTTTGATTTCTACCCTATTTCATTGTAAGAAATTATTTTTTTCATTAATGAAATATGGTATAAATCATCCAAAACATCCATATAAATAACACGTCATCATTTTTTCTAATTTTATTTTTCCATGTCATCAAATTAGATGGGTTACTTGTTAGAAATAGGCTAAAAATGCTAGATGAAAATAATTAGGAGTATAATGACCTAGATGGACCATATTTTAGTTCATGGTGCTAGATGAACAATCAATGATAGTACATGGGCCTATCTGACCCTTTTGCCTTTTTTTTTCAAAGATCATACTTTATACATTAATCATTATATATCTAATTAATATTCCATGTTGAAGACCAATCACTTGGTTATTATTGATGCAGGTATGGGGTTTGAGACCAAAGACAATTGGGTCTAGGAGTTAGGGTCCGAGAGTTAATTACGCTCAAGAAATAATCAGAACTCGCGAGTAATTCTTGGTATAGATTGGAAAAGGAGAGAGTTGGGGGTATAGATTAAACTGAGAAGTAAACTTATGGTGCTGAGATGCAAATGCTAGAGAGATGAAGTATGAATGAGACATGGGATCAAGTCCGAATGAGACATGGGATCAAGTCCAAAGGATTAGGATGCAAATAGTTTGGGGTCAGAATAAAACTGGGCTAGAATAAACTGGGCTAGGAATGTCAATTTCAACCCGAAATAAATAGGAAGGATTAATAAGATTGAAAATTTTAGAGTTAGGGCCAAAAATTTATCTCGATATCCTGAGCAACTTAATGTTATTCTTTGTGTTTACAAGTGATGTCGAGCAAAATATACATGGAGTTTATTGTAATCTAATCTTTAGATTTTTTTTTAAAAAAAAACTTGTAAATAAAATTTTAATAAATTTATTTCAAAATAAAATATTTTTATGAAACTAAATAATAAAAAGAAACTTATTATAATTATTATATTATAGTGTAAGTATATTAATTATTTTTAGTTAGAATATGGAAATGAAGGTTTAGAGTGATAGAGTAATGTATAAATTTATATTTATTACGTTAAATATGCTAGTTTATTACAATTGAAAGTTTAAAATGTTAATTTGAAAATGTCAAAAGCTTTAGCTGAGTCCGCTTGTTAAGCTTAACAACTCGAGATTTTAGGGTTACGGCCAATAACTTTAAACCTGACCAAAAATATTGATTGGTTCAAATCGATAAGCGCAAAAACTCGATAGGGCTACCCCAAAATCGAACAGGTTGGCTCGATTAACATCCCAACTCGCAACATACAGTACACAACTTGATTTGGCTATGTGTGGCTGAGCTTGGGGGAGATTAACATCCCAACTCGCAACATACAGTACACAGCTTGATTTGGCTATATGTGGCTGAGCTTGGGGGAGAGTGGCGACGGTGTGGCCATGTATGGCTGAAATAGGCAGCAAGGCAGCGGAGAAGTAGGGTGCAGGAAAGGGGGGTGTTGGTGCCCCGTTGGGCCACGGCCTAGCGTGGCGTGGCTAATGAGGGTGAAGTGGAGGGAGGTAATGAGGCGTACATGGATTAAGAAGGTATGGAGAGGGTGTAGGGTGGTAGTGGGTCAGCCAACATGTGATCGACGTAGCACACCACAATGCTCCTCCAATGGTGTCAAGTAGGGCTAGTTGGCCCAATATCATGGCAATGGACGTGACCGAGATAATGTGGAGACTTGGGATACATGACAAATTTTCCTGCACATAGGTGGTGGGAAATAAGAGGCAACATTATCCACTTGTTTTACGCAGATTCTAAGGTTATAGAAACTATAAATAGGGTTCTTTGCCCCTTATGGACATCATCACCTCTATCTCTCAGACAAAGTTTATTGGGCTTTGACCTTCATTTTCCATCATGTACTAGCCAAATGGACATTGGGCCTGTATAGCCATCTTTTTATTAATTTATTTATCTATTAGTAGCAAGCTTGTGCATATTTTCAAGGTATAGTTTCCAAGTAATATCAACAGTATTCTTCCCTTACACTTATTATCCTATCAACACAGTTTTATAGTTAGCCCAATCCACTAAAAACCATCATTTTGCACTGTTTGTGGGGACCACTACAAAAAGTACACACCCTTAAAATTTACTCCATTTCAAAACTTTTTTTTTTCAACCCAATCACTAAACGTATGTGTATGGCTAGATAAGGAAGCCAACGATCTCAAGAGCTGCAAGAATGGCTTAGTAGGTAGGGACGAGGGTTATCCCGCTCACGGGGGTAAGAATCACAACTAGAGGAGACGAGAGGAGAAATAGACACTCTCACCGTTATGGGGGATGCACCCACAATGGGAACTATCTTGGGCCCATCGGGAGCCGAGCCTAACATTTAACCATTCGCACAAGTGATAGGTGTTTGGTTGGCTCAACAACAAGTAAGGGCCCCGCCTGGCCAGGCACTAACCACTTGAGTACATCCCAAGTGGACATGTAACCAGAATGGGAGAGACTGGGACCCAGGGGCAGGGGACCCCAAGGGGTAAAAGACAAAAGAAAAAACCCTGTTCAGGAAGAGACAAAGCCTAACCCATAGTAGACTATGAATGAAATAACCAATCGAGCCTCATGCATCTAGGCCTAGAGGGTTAATAAGAAAAGGAAGAAAGCTTGGGCAGTTAACCTAGAAGAATAGGACAACCAAGTTAACCCAATGGGGTAGCTCAAGTGGCAAGTGGGCTCTCTTTGTGGGGAAAAATTTCGGGAGAACCCGGGTTCAATTTCCACAAGTTAACCCAATGGGGTAGCTCAAGTGGCAAGTGACGATTCCCCTTGGGCCAACTCCCGTGCCTCCCAGAGCAAGCGGGGATTAATCGGGTGGACCTGGACCGTTAAACAGACAAATAAAAAAAGGACAACCAAGTTGAAAGGAAACTTGAAGAGTTTATGTAGTGGAGAGAAGTAGGTGGATTATCCTTGATCTTAAATATCATGGCTGCCCCGCCCTTTACAAGTAGAGTCATGGAGGAATCCCCCATGAATCCCTTTCAAAAAACTTCAAAACCCCAAGTGTGAATGGAGTGAGGAACAATTATGGTTTATCAAGTTATAATAACATTCATGGTGGCCATGGATGCGGTAATGTGTAGGGGTTTTTTTCTCAACCCTCGGTGGAATGACACATCTTAGTTCACTAAATTTCCTTGCATGACGATCATTTCTTTCTATGATCTGGCAATTAAATTCATAACCCATGAGTGAGAAAAGGTAGGAAAAACTTTTCTTACTTGGGCACAGTAAAGTAAAAGTCCACCGAGAACCATAGATGACAAATCCACCGAGAACCTCAAGGGGAAAGCCTCAACCAACTACATCACTATGATGACAAAGGCCAGTTGGTATGCTGAACCCAGAGAAAAAAAAATAATTGTCAGCCGTGGCTCGAGTTGAGGAGCCTTCTAATGCGAATAAAAAGGTGATTGTGCATCATCAAGAAAAGCCCCCTAAACTGGGTAGGAGGCCATTAGGCGTAGGGTCGCTAATCCTGTGCGAACTGTGGAGATTACTCTGACACATGCCATTAGCATCGATGACTCTAACTTTGTTAACCGCGTAACCGAGTAAGGTTCTAGCTTATGTTAAAAGATTGCTGATTCCACATGCGACATGTAGCAGTTGCTATTGCCACATGGCGCAGTTGCTATTGCCACCTCTTACAAAATTTCCACATGTTTAAAGATTGCCGATTCCACATGCGACATTACCATGAGAATGATGAGTGTCCACTTTAAAGGTGGTAAAATCCTACTATAGTCACGGGAGCTAAAAAAACATTATTAATTGGGGCAAAAAAGCAAGAACGAGTGTATGGAAAAGAGGGAGCGTTGGACCCTCATTGGGATTTCTCGGTATGGGAAAGCCATAGGGTCCATTTGTTGGCCCCCTGCCCACATGTTGTCCTTGTTTTCTTTTTGGATAAGTTAGCCCCTACTGCCTTAGCTAGCATGCAGGGAAGGCGCTTAGCCTAATTTCACAGTTTAAATAGGTGAGCGCAAAGATTGTGACGTGAGACAGCGAGGTTAAGGTCCACTACTTCTTCTAGCTGTCTAAATAACTAGAAGAAGTAGAGAACTCGTGATGGTGCCATGGGGCTTAAGCCCATGGAGTTAGGTCCAATGAATATCGGAGCTCCCGAGCGAGTACGGTTTTAGGGCCTATATCGGAAAAGGATAAAGATAGGGGGCATATTAGACTAAGAAGTAGAGTTAGGAGACTCAGGTAAAAATGTTAGAATAATGATGGAGTATGAAGACATAAGATGAAGTCCAAGCGGTAGTGATGCGATTTTTTGGGGCTAAGGTAGAATTGGGCTAGAATCAACGGGATAAGTGATCAAAAAGAAGGGGGAAGTGTTTTGGAGCCATGCCAAGACCCCTTGTATACCAAACAAAATACAGTTGCGTCTAGTGCGACTTGGTTTGGTTATGTTTGGTTGAGCTTAGATTAGAGTGACGACGATGTCGCGATGCATGGTAGAAAAAATTGCAAGGTAGTAGAGAAGTAGGGTGGAGGAAAGAGCTGTGTTTGTTCCCCACTAGCTCTGTTTAGTGCCTTCTGAAGCCTTGTGACTTTGTTATAGGCCACGACCAAGTAATGCTGGCATTAGGGGTGGAAATAGGCTAGGCCGAGCCGAGCTTTAGAAATTTAGGCCAAGGGCTGCTATAGAAATCTAAAGCTTGGGCCTAGGCCTGTATGTAGGCTTTTTTTTTAGGCTCAAGCCTGAACCTACAGTTGGCCTAGCTTGGCCTGAAGCCTTTTTAAAAGCCTATTTAACATATAGGCTTTTAAAAAGGCTTCAAAATAGATCATAAATAGGCTTTGAGCCTATTTAAGGCTTCCATTTTTAAGCCTTTTAGGGTATATATGTAAAAAATTTACAAAAAATACCTAAATTCAATTGTATTATTATTTGTTATCCTATATAATATCATAAATAATAAACAATCAACTCAGATAATGAAGTTGCGATATTTCATTAAATATTATGACAGTAAGAACAGTTAATAAAACAAAATTAAACAATAATAATACATATAACAAGATTAGCAGCAATGTTTATAGTTGAAATCATAGTTTAGAATGAGATTTTGGAGGTGGAGGGTTAGAGTTTGGTAATTATATATACTTAGGATTGTATTGTAAATATATATATAGGCCAGGCCTGTAGGCCTGAAGGTCGAGCCTAGTATATTTAGGTCTGGCCTATTTAGTTTAATAGTCTTTTGAAATTGACTCGAGCCTGGCCTTTCTACTAAACGAGATAGGCCTAAATATGCTTTAAGTAGGCCTGAACATAGGCCCCTACAAGGGGCCTAGCCTATTCCCATCCCTAGTTGGCATTGCCAAGCTAGGCCAGGTATGGCTAACCAATGCCTCGGGTATGGTTGGTGAAAGTGTTTGGGGTGGGGGGTGTAATGCCTCGTACTTGTGTTCGGATAGAATGGAAGGGGTATAGGTTAGTAGTGAGAAGGTGTGCCATAAGTCAGTCAGTTGGCATTTGATCGACATTGCACCTTACGGTGCGCCACTGGTCACCGCATGGCCAGGTGTGGCATTGAGAGGAATATACTTATTCAAATTTGAAAACTTTCTTAAATGAGTACATCAAACTTAGTTAGACTGATCAATTACAATAGTTAATATCTCAATAATACATATAAAGGTTATGTTGAAATCTTAATTAAATAGTCAAAAAATACTTTTGTCAAAGTTAATGCACATCGGAAAAAAAAATTATAAAACATACTTGGCATGTGTTTTCTAAATGTGAAGACGTTAAGATAATTATTGAAGTTTGAGAATGATATAATTCCACAATTTCACTTTTCTCCTTTTCCACGTAGATGGATTTCACTAGTAATCTTGTTTACCACACAAATTACAAGTAAAAAATAAACTTGTGTTTTGATCACAAAGCCAACACACAATTTGTCAAGGTCTTCGCAACAGTCCACGAGTTTAGTATGTTTTTTTCTTTCTACAACTTTGTGTAGAGATTCTACAACAAAAATCAACATAAAAGTTGATTAACCCCTAACAAGTAGGGTGTTTTAGAAATTTGGATTAGCCTCTAAAGTTGTTTTAGTCTCTCTGAGTGACTGGATGCTTGAATGTTCTGTGTTGCCTTTCAAGAGAATTTTGTGTGTGTGTGTGTCTTCTATACCTCTTGAAGATTATCCCCTCCGCTCCTGAAATATCTATCTCACTTGCTTTTGGCACTTGTTTTAAGACATTTTTGTATATGCCCTTGTACTTTCTTATTACTTTGCTACATTTTTTTCATTTCATTTGTAGACATTTCTTCATCTTTTTTTCATCAAATACTCCATGACTTATTTGTTTTCTATTCTTCTTTATACACCCAAAAATTATACAAAACTACACGAAGTTAAGACTTCTAAAAATCATTAGATATGCATTCGACTATAAGAACGGATATAGAATTAAAATAGAGATAGTAATGTTTATAGATCTGAATGATGAAGAGTGAAATTTAGACTACCTGAGTCTAGGTCTAAGAGTTTATAAGTGGCTCCCAATTGTTAAACCTAATTGCTTGATTCATTGGATGACACTTAACCATAATCTGACCTAGTGCAGAGATAAGTTCAATATGTACTGAAATGCAGTAATGAATATGAAGATGTTAAAGCAGTAAAAACACCAAAAATTGGTAACCCAGTTCGGAATCTCAATTCCTACATCTGGGGGGCATCACTCTGATTGCCAAACTCTTCATTGATCAACACTATGAAATGTACCACAAATTTACAATCATGTATCTCACGGTAACTCTAGAAACTCATCACAGGCTCCATCCTAGAGTTCAACCTTGAAGAGTTGACAAGAACTTGATCTTCTGATCTTCTTGAATTGAGGCTCCCCCTTAATGATTGCACGAACGGCTTTCAGAGTGAATGCTTGCCCACTTGACTTCACGGAGAAGATGTATCTTGAATCAAAGGTAAGCTTTGTCAAGATTTCCTGTAATCATGTACATGAAACTTCAAGTCTAGATCTTTAGAGTAATTTTCTCAGCAACATCATAATGAGAGTTGGCTCATATTTATCCTTGACTAAATCTGGCAAGCGGTTGAAGTCTCAGTAACCAACTCTGAACATCTACAACACTTCGTTCAGTAAGTTGTCTTCAGAGTCTTCCAAGTTTTCTGAACTACTTCCTGTACTAAACTACTACTAGTCTAAGACACCTTAAGAGACTTGTTTTTTGAACTATCTACTGAACTAAATATATTGTCATAAAAACTTGGTACAATCCAGGGAGTTTAAGAAAACTCTTACTTAGTATTTTTATTAACAATCTCCCCCTTTGTAGCAAGTTTCTTGGCAATTCACAACAACTTTCTAATATATCAGAGATAGTTTAAAAACAGTCATTCATAACCAATGTGCCAAAAGATGATCATATCATCAATAAAAAGCAGACAACATAAGATAAGACCCAAGACCCTAAAAAAGATAATGTCTTCTAGCAGCTCTGAGGGTCTTAAAAAAAACAGCACGATCAATATCAAAATAAAACCAGTAACCAGTAACCAAGTAACCAAGTAACCAATGATTAGAAGGTTCTTCCTATTCCCCCTATTGCCAGGAACTTGTGAATCTGTAGCCACAAGACTCCTTAGCAGGACCAAGTAGGAAATCAACCCAAATATTAAAATAGAATCATTCCGATTCTGAGGGTTCAGCTTCCTAGCTGTTCAAGGCAGTATCAACTTCCGGTGGGTTTTCAGCAGTCTGTTTTTCACTTGCCATGGAGAGATCAGCATGTAGTTCAGGAGCAATAGCAGTCATTTCTTGATCTTTGAGTCTCAATTGTTCACGCAGCTGCATCTCTACTGTCCTCTTCTCAACAAGTATTTGAATGATTGTGTTGAGGTCTTTGATGCTTCTATCTAGATGCTGGGCTGTTAGTCTGCTGGTGTATGGGGCATCAAGATTTAATGCTGGGGCAGAGCTCCTTCCATGTTCTGGAAAGATATCAAGCACATGTGAGCCTTGTTTGAGTCGAGCATCAATCAGTCTGACTTGGGAGCATCTATGGGTTCATTTTGCTCTGGTCTGAATCCTTGTGAGTACAACACTCCATAGATTGTGCAAGGAAAAGGCAGTTTCAGTTTGCTTTCCTTTGTTGCAGGTTTTCTGAAGGTTGCCACATGTTTGAAAATTATGTCACCTAGGTCAACATGTATACCTTTTCCTATTCTGTAGATCAGATTGGCCACATGCAAGTTCAGGCTTCCTCTGTGCTCATTTGGCATCCAGTTCGTCATGGCGATCTTGTGCAGAATTGCATACTTTGTAGTCAAAGATTTTGCAAGCAGCATGTTTATTTCAGAAGGCCAATAGCTATATGTTCCTCCAGTGATGACCTTAGTGATTGTGTTTGCCCCAAGAACTGGATCCTCAATATCACTCGCATCAATACCCATGTACATGTTGATGATGGAAGGGTTGAAATTGTATTCCTTTCCTCTGAGCCATACATGCCCATATTGTGATGATCCCGCCTCCTTGATGGTCATCATCAGATTTGCATAGAATTCTTTTATGGCAATAGGTGGATAGCTTTTCAGGGTTGTCACATATTTGGTCAAATTTAGTTTCTCAAACACAGGCATGAGTTGGTACTGGGATTTGTGGAGTCCCGTCTTGCAGCAAATTCATCTGACAGGAATTGAGGGCTGATTGTTCCAAGAGGTGCAACGGCAGATACATCTGGCTAACTTTCAGGTAGCGGTGGCTGAGGGGATTTAGTTGGGATGCTCTTCTTTCTCTTCTTACTGCCAATGGCTTCTTGAGCGGCAGTTTGTTCAGCAGCTGGTTGTTTTCTTTTGGATTTTCTGACAGGTGATGGAGTTTCCTTCTCCTTCTGTTCAGTAATTGATGATGATCTAGTTTTGCGCCTTGAAATAGAGACCGGAAAGACTTGGATTTTTTTTCCACAGGATGTACATCAGCTTGTTCTTGTTGTATTTTCTTCTTGCATTTTGCTTTCTCTTTGTTTTTCTTCACTTGAGACAGTGGCAGATTGTCTTCTTCATCTGCAGGATCTACAATCTGTATTTCTGAGGCATTATCTATTTCACATTCAATCTCAAAGTCTAATGGGTTTGGATCTGGTTCATTTGTAGGGTTGGCTGGGGTTATTTCAGGATTTTGTTCAGTGGGTGGTTCTGGCCTAATTTCAACAGGGTGTGACTCTTCAGATTGGGTAGACTGAACTTTTTTTGGATTTGGTTGATTGGGTTTTTCAGTCTCTACTGGTTGAGATGATGGTAGTGATAGAACTGAACTTGATGAGGGTTTTTCAACTTTAGGAATGGTTACAGGGATTGATAGTCGATTGACAAGTGAGGCTGACCTCCTGTGTTCATCTAGGATGTTAAACAGATCAAGTTTGGAGAAAAAAGAGGCAGGGGGTTCTAGTTGATGTGAACCATATTCAACAGCAATCATAGGGTTAGTATCAACAGACAAAGACAAGTTTTTATCATGAACAGAGGTATTTTCAAATGAATCATCAACTGGTTCTTGTTTAACAGAAATTAGGGGCAAGGGTTTTTCAACAGTAGTATTTTCTTGATTAGTTTCTTCATCAGTATCCGAGAGAACAATTATTTCTTGAAAAGTTTGTTAAACACAAAATACCACACTGTTCACATATGCACATATATCATATATATATTTCAGTTAATAGACAAGGGTTTTGTAAAATAGACCTCAGTTTCCTTAGTCTTGAATGGTTCCCCAGTCTTAGCTGCCAGAGGCTTGAGAAACCCTTTCAGATAGTTGAGTTGTTCGGCTCTGGAATACCATGACCAGATGGGTTCTCCTCCTGGATGTTTTATCTTATTGTTGATGATCATCACCATCTCTCGGGATGCCTGATGTTGGATTTCAGAAGGATATCTGTTGGTGAGTCTGGCGAAATCGAAGTATTGTGACTCGTCTTGATCCATTAATGCTATTTGCATCAAAAACTAAAGACTGTGTATGAAACTTTTGAGAAGCTCGTAGGTTAGAATAACAATGTCTGAATGGTAGAGAGAGAAGGAGATTTGTGAAATCTTTTATTTCTACTTATTGCAACTGGTTTTTCAAAGGTCGAAAGACTACATGATAGCCGGCTTCTTCGCGTCACGTGATGAAGCATGATAGTCGTGGGAGACGTGCAGATTTGACGGTTGTCCTCTCCGTAATTAATGTTGTGGCAGCTTGGTCAGGAGGGTACACTGTTCCTCAAGTATCTTATGCTTATCAAGTAGGCATCAATATTTGTGTGTGATATTTTGTAGATAATAATAAGAAAAGAAAGGGAAAACGAAGATCAAAATAAAAATAAAAAAAATCAAAAATTTAAATGGTGGGTTGAGTTTGGAGTATTGTACCATTTGTTGCACTAGTTCAGTGGAATGTTACACATACCAAGGTCAGATTTGAGGGTGTTGAACCTTATTGCTTCCAATGACTTTGTGAATATGTCCCCTAATTGTTTGTCCGTTGGTATGTAATGCAACTTGATGTCTCCATTTTCCACAAGTTCTCTGATAAAGTGATGACGAATATCTATATGTTTAGTGCGAGAATGTTGAACAGCATTCTTTGCAATGTTGATAGCACTAGTGTTGTCACATTGAAGGTCAATACTACTGAACTTTAGACCATAATCGTTCAGCATCTGTTTCATCCATATAAGTTGAGTGCAGCAGCTACCAGCCGCTATGTATTCAGTTTCTGCAGTGGATAAAGAGATGGAATTTTGTTTCTTGCTGAACCATGAGACAAGATTTTTGCCTAAAAAGAAACACCCTCCTGATGTGCTTTTTTTGTTTTCCAGGTTACCTGCCCAATCAGCATCACTGTATCACAGTAGTTCAGATCCTGAGTCACGAGAATACCATAACCCGTGATTTATAGTCCTTTCACATATTTGATGATTCTTTTGATGGCATTTAGATGTGCTTCTTTTGGATCAGCTTGTAAACGTGCACATAGTCCTACACTGAACATTATATTAGGTCTGCTTGCGGTTAGATACAACAGACTTCCTATCATACTTCGATAGAGCTTTCCCTCAACTGGTTTTGAGTCTGAATCTTTTGTCAGTTTTACTATCGTGGAAAGAGGGGTCTTAGCTTCCTTGGCTGAGTCAAGGCCGAATCTCTTCACCAAATTTTGAGCATACTTAGTCTGTGATAGAAATAACCCTGATTTCATCTGTTTAACTTGCAGACCCAAAAAACATGTCAGTTCTCCGATCATACTCATCTCAAATTCTTTTTCCATGACTTAAATGAATTGTTTGACATTTGTAGGCGATGTCGAACCGAACACGATGTCATCTACATAGACTTGGGCTACAGTTATGTGATCTGAAGTCCTTTTGACAAATAGGGTTTTATCAGCTCCACCACGGTCGTACCCATTTTCAAAAGGTATTGTGTGAGGCGTTCATACCATGCCCTTGGCGCTTGTTTCAATCCATAGAGAGCCTTTTTCAGTTTGTAGACATGGGTCCTCAAAACCTTTAGGTTGGGCTACAAAGATTTCCTCATTGAGCAGCCCATTTAAGAATGCAGTCTTGACATCCATTTGGTTCAGTTGAAAGTTCAAGATGCAAGAAACAGCGAGCAACAGTCTTACAGACTTGAGTCTAGCAACAGGTGCAAACGTTTCTTCATAGTCAATTCCTTCAATCTATGAATACCCTTGTGCCACCAGTCTAGCCTTGTTTCTTGCCACATTTCCTTGTTCATAAGTTTTATTCCGAAAGATCCACTTTGTTCCAACTATGTTTGCATTTTGAGGACATGATACAAGGTCCCATACCTCATTCCTCTCGAATTGAGCAAGTTCATCCTACATTGCCCTTATCCAGTTTTCATCTTGAAGTGTTTCTTTGTAGTTTTTGGGTTCGAACTTTGAAGTATAGCATGAATATCCGGATAATTCAGCAAGACTGCCTTTCAACATTCCTCTGGTTCGAACACCAGCTGTGGGTGTTCCCAGTATATTTTCAGCAAGATGATTCTTTTCAATATGAGCTGGCACCTGCTTTGGTTGTGAGGTGGATTGTGAATCAACGTTCGTGTGTTGTTCAGTATCTGGTTCTGAGTCCTCTGGTTCAGTATCTAACTCAGACATTTTTATTACCTTCTCTTCATCTGATCTCTTTTGATTTTGATCAGGTTTAGTAACTGGCACATAGTTATTTGTCATTTGCGGTTGATCATCCACAATTACATTGATTGATTCTTGAACAGTCTTGATTCGTTTGTTGTAGACTCTATAGGCTCTACTGTTTGGTGAGTATCCCAAGAATATGCCTTCATCACTCTTTGGTTCAAACTTTCCAACCTTTTCTCTATCATTTGGTATGTAACATCTACTTCAAAAAATACGAAAGTATTTCAGACTTGGTTTCCTTCCTCGCCACAGTTCGTATGGCGTGTGTGACATCCCGGGTCTGAGGTAAACTCTGTTAATTATGTGGCACGCAGTATGTACCGCTTCTGCCCAAAAGGATTGAGGAAGCCTTTTACTATTGATTAACACCCGAGCCATCTCTTGGATAGTTCTGTTCTTTCGTTCAACTACTCCATTTTGCTGAGGGGTTTTTGGAGCCGAGAATTCGTGTCCGATTCCATTTTTGGAGCAGAAGTTAGAGAAGTCCTGATTTTCGAATTCCCTGCCATGATCTGACCTAATCCTCACAATTTTCACAATGTGTGACCCTTTTTCTTTTTGTAGCTTCAAGCACAGTTTCTCAAAACGTTCAAAAGTTTCTGCCTTATTTCTGAGAAACATTACCCAACAGAAATAGGAGTAATCATCAACACAGACAAATATGTATCTTTTACCTCCTATGCTTTCCACTTGTGTGGGTCCGATTAAGTCCATATGTAGAAGGTCCAAACATGAAGAAGTTCCTATGTGGTTGTAGAACTTGTAAGGAGCTCTGGTTTGTTTTCCAAGTTGACATGGCCCGCAAATACCTGTTTCCTTAACCTTGAACTTTGGTATGCCCCTAACACATTCATGGCTTATGAGTTGATTCATGTCTTGATAATTCATGTGTCCAAGTCTTTGATGCCATGGTTCTGTATTGTCAATAATAGTCTTGCAACACAGTAGGTTAGTAGATAAAGTATAACAATTGTCAGTGGATCTTATACCTTCCATGATAATCTTGTTTTGTTGATCCTTGACAATGCATCGATCTTTTGTGAATCCCACATTGAGTTTTTGATCACACAACTGACTGATGCTAATCAGATTTGCTTTTAGACCGTGCACCAGTAATACTTTTGACAGAGAAGGCAACCCGGCTACATTGAGAATACCAATTCCCATAATATCACCTTTGATTCCATCACCAAAGGTTACTTGTCCAGTATAAGGAATTACATTTTTAAGATATTCTTTACTGCCAGTCATATGTCTGGAACAGCCACTGTCAAAATACCATTTTCCCTGATCTTTTTCAAGATGCATAGAATAACATACTAGATCTGACTTCCTTACCCAAATTTGTCGACTGACGGGAGTCATCCATTTCTTCTGAAATTTTTCCATTCTCTGATCACTGTAAAACCTATAGCATTCTGGTCTTGTATGCCCCTTCTTGTTACAGTAGTGACATATTGGGGTGTATTTTCTCAGGTTTTTCCGTTTAGTATCTATTTTTGTCCAAGTGCTAGTGCCTGCAGGAACAAACTTAGTAGTAAATGACTTTTGAGAGTTTCGAATGTACCCCAGACCGTTTCGAATGTTGGGTGATCTTCCAGAGTCAAGTATCTGATTTAGGGTTGATGTTGTGTTCATCATTTGGATTTGCCTTTTTAGAGCTTCCAATTCGGTTGATAGTATCATCACTTG
This sequence comes from Ipomoea triloba, assembly GCF_003576645.1. NCBI lineage: Eukaryota > Viridiplantae > Streptophyta > Magnoliopsida > Solanales > Convolvulaceae > Ipomoea > Ipomoea triloba. The sequence continues at coordinate 10,245,102 of NC_044918.1, forward strand.
AGAGTTGGACTCAGCTAGTTCAGGATCTTTGTCAGCAACCAGTTTCTTCAATGATTCACTGTTCTTTTCCAAGAACTCATTCTCGGAACTGGTTGTCATGTGTGTTTTCAAGAGAATGTCCCATTTCTTGTACAGTTGAATGTAAGATTGTTCAAGTTCTTTATAAGACATTTTGTCTACATCTTCATGATCCAAGTAACTGTCCAATTCGAAGTGAGATTCAGTCATAACAGCAGTGGATGCAACAAAGTTTCCTGATATTTCTTCATCTTAATCTTGAGTCTCCACTAAGCATTCTTCATCACTCCAGGTGGTTACTTTCATGAGCTTCTTCCTTTTGAGATATGTAGCACATTCTACCTGGATATGCCCAAAGCCTTCACACTCTCTGCACTGAATTCCCTTATTCTTATTCTTACTTTCACCCTGTTGCCATTGATTAGGACGTGATTGATTTGCGTATTGTCCAGACTGATTGGACTGACCGGAGTTCTTCATGTAGTTTGAATTGGTTGAATTTTCAATAGATTTAGACGAATTTGACAAAGATGAGGAAAAACCGTTTGATCTGTTCGTCTGATTTTTACCACCTCTGTTTCTTCGATTTATCTGTTTCAGAATATTGGTGAAGTTTCTGGTGATCATTGCCACAGCTTCATCATCTAATTCTTCGACTTCTTCATCTGAGTCACATCCTTCAGCAATAAAGGCTACATTCTTCCCCTTTTTGGAGCTATTTTCTTGCGATAGGATGTCCATCTCATATGTCCTCAAATTGCTCATTAATTCAGCCCTAACTAGTTTATCCGATGAAAATGGTTCACCCAATACGGCAGCTTCGTTCTTTAATTCTTGAACCCTAGCATTGAATTCAACTATGGTTTCTTCATCTTTCATATGAAGCTCCTCAAATCTGGTGTGTACTTGTTGCATCTTGGTTTGTTTAACAGACGAATCTCCTTCATAGAGTTTTTCCAATATCTCTCATGCATCTTTTGCAGAGCTGCATCCAGCGATTAGTCCAAATTGACCCTCATCGAGCGAACCAGTAATAGTATTCAGTGCCTTATTGTTGTTATCACTGTCAGTGATTTCTTCAGCAGTCCATTGTTCGATTGGAGCCAGGATTTCAGACTTGTCTTCTGGAGATAGATCTTGGATCTCGCCTTCCAGTATCCATAGTTGGTGTCGATTAATTGCGGAGGTCTAGCTTGTCCTTCCATAGATACTTTTGTAAACACAGCAATCAATCTTGAAAAACAGGGTTAGAATAGAACAAGAAAAAGAAGATTTCGAAGGATCGTATATCAAGAGAATAATCTTGAGACTGTGCTCTGATACCAATTGAAATTTAGACTACCTGAGTCTAGGTCTAAGAGTTTATAAGTGGCTCCGAATTGTTAAACCTAGTTGCTAGATTCATTGGATGACACTTAACCATAAATCTGACCTAGTGCAGAGATAAGTTGAATATGTACCGAAATGCAGTAATGAATATGAAGATGTTAAAGCAGTAAAAACACCAGAAATTGGTAACCCAGTTCGGAATCTCAATTCCTACATCTGGGGGGGCATCACTCTGATTGCCCAACTATTCATTGATCAACACTATGAAATGTACCACCAATTTACAGTCGTGTATCTCACGGTAACTCTAGAAACTCATCACAGGCTCCATTCACTAGTACAAAATCACATTTTCGCTACTGTTGTAAATGACATTTCGCTACTGTTGTACAACAGTAGCGGATGAAACAATCACTGAATGTCCTTGACTTTTCGCTACCGTTGTAGAACGGTAGCTAAAAGTCTGGTCATCCGCTACCGTTTCTAGCTAGGAACGGTAGCGGATGATTATTTTTTATTTTTTTTTAAATAGATCATCCGCTACCGTTCCTACTAGGAACGATAGTGGATGAGTTTAACTAAAAATAAATAAATAAGGGTATCAGCCACCGTTTTAAACTAAAAACGGTGGCGGATACCCAACATTAAAATTTAAAAAAAAAACATTCTAATAATAATAAATGAAAATAATTACAAATAATAAATAAAATATTAAACATCTGATTCTTCTAATTTTTGTGTATACTTATTACATCACAAATATTAAATAAACATCACCAATCTTCTTCTTCTTCACCATACTACTCAGCTCCTTGATAAAATCTACAACAAGAATACATAAAATTCTTCAATACCTCGCATATGCATAGCAAAGAGTAGAACATAATACAAGAAAGAAATAAAGAACTTACTGCATCATTTAAAACAGATTCACAAAACACCAATGCGTAAAGGTTACATCTGTGCCAAGCTCCTGCAATATTTAAAGAAAGATAAATTACTCAAGATATTAAAAAATATATATATAATAATTAAATAAGAAGTTAAAACTCAATGGGTAAAATGGTTAACTTGATTGCAGGAAATTAGTTACATAAGGTGACAAGTAATATAATTATTAATCACAAATCACTGCCATTTTCTTTTCTTCTCTTATCACATGACTGCATACATGTAATCAATATCTATATCTATCTATCTACACACCCAAAAAATAGATCCTAAGGCTCATTAACCCAGACTATAATGTCAGAAGGACTACTTTACAGAAATTATCAATGAACGAGTGTAGAGTGTAATCTGAAATATGGACATTTAGAAAAAGAAACCAGAAAATATAAGGCTACTGCACAAACTAAAAGATTATAAATAACAAATAGAGTACGCCACACACTGCAGATATATTATACAAGCTAAAGGAACCAAATATGAACACGAAACATATAGATTAGTGGATTAGCTTAATTCAACAAATTGTTTAATAGCTAAAATAAGGGACCCAAACATCAGACACTCAAGAAACTTTTGCCTAGCCATAGAAACTCTTTGATTATCTACTAATATTGACTCCTCTTTCACCAATTTCAGTAAGATCACCACCCTAGAACAAAGGAGTTATGGTTTACAAAGCATTCTAATCAAGAGAGAAATCTCAATGATGGAAAACAACTGAGCAATTGAATCTTAAATATTTTTAACACAATAAAAATGCACACTCATACTTACATGGAGCAGTTCAAGGTCATGTTGTAATGCAGTTCAAGCCTTCAAGGCAATTTTTTAATACAATATACTAAAAGGAGACTTTATGGGGAGATTCTGCGGGCTTGGAAATGATTATATATAGTTTCAGATATGCACATTAGTTTTTATATGAGAAGAGTATGTACCTGTTTTTGGTGAGATTGTATGGTATTACCATGGATTGCTACAAGTATCTACAAAGATTGTATGTACATATGTGATGAAAATCAAAGTGCAAGTATCTCTAAAGATTGTATGGTATTAGCATGGATTGCTTAAAGTTACTTCATACAACTAAATCACAATTGAAAAAAGGCAACAACTAAATCAAATCATTCTATTTTGAAACTCTGGAGGAAATACCCTTAAACAAATTACCGGTCTTTCTACTAACCAGCTCCTTGATAAAATCTACAACAAAAAGACATAAAATTCTTCAATACCTCACATATTCATAGCAATGATCCATGCCACAATTAAAGTTAAGGGAATCAGCAGATTGAACATTAGGCACAAAATTAATTAATTTTGATTTATAAACTAAAATATTCTCTAATCCATGCCACAATTCATATCTTTTGTTTAAAATAAGATGAAACTCACAGAAATCTCCCAAGTCCCTGATGCAGCCTGTCCAAAATATAGACAAAATGACAACATGAACAACATTATGAATCTAATTCAATTCATCATAGCTTTCTTAAAAATATTCTTATCAATGACAACATGAACAAAAAGGAGAACAAAAATACCTGAGTGGCAATAGAGTCAAGCTCATCAAAAAACAGAACACATGGGGCTGATCCTCTAGCCTTGTCAAAAATTTCTCGAACATTGGCCTCACTCTCTCCAAACCACATGGTGAGCAATGCTGGCCCTTTAACACTAATGAAGTTGGCTTGACATTCATTTGCTATTGCCTTGGCCCACATCCTGGGGGGCCGTAGAAAAGAACACCTTTGGAAGGTGGCTCATACACACACACACACACACACATAATAAACCAAGCAATCACAAATCAGCTGCAATCTATATCAACTAAAGGCAGATCTGAGATTTATTTTAAGAAAAAATGTAAAAGAAAAGACAGATCTGAGATTTACCTTTGAGCCTTTGGTCTCAGTCGATCTGAGAGAGTGATAGTGAGAGTCGGCAGCTGTAGAGGAATCGAGGTGGAGGCATCGCGGTGGAGGCGTGGCGGTGGTGGTGGAGGCGGAGGCATGAGAGTGAGAGATAAAGGGAGAGGGACGGTCGCGGAGGTGGACGAAGGCTGCAATGGCGGTGGAAGGCGGAGGCGGTGGCGGTTGAGGCTGCGGGGCTGTGCGGTGGTGTGGCTGCTGTAGATGATGGTGAGGATCGGAAATGGCTGCGGTGGAAATGGTGAGGAAATGTCTCGCAGATCTGAGCTTTTGTTTGTTGGAATTTTATTATTTTTTAGTTAATGAATATTTCGCTACCGTTTCTTCTTGGAACGGTAGCGGAATATAAAACGCGTTTTTTTTTTAAAAAATTCGCATCCGTTCCATCAAACAACGGTAGCGGATTGTTCTTCATTTATTTACAAAAATGCCACCGCGTGTTTTTAGAGAAAAATACACTACCGTTCTTACAAGAACGGTAGCTAAATGTCAGTGTTTTATGTTCTTTTTTGTACTAGTGATTCTAGAGTTCAACCTTGAAGAGAGACAAAAACTTGATCTTCTGATCTTCTTGAATTGAGGCTCCCCCTCAATGATTGCACGAACGACTTTCAGAGTGAATGCTTGCCCACTTGACTTCACGGAGAAGATGTATCTTGAATCAAAGGTAAGCTTTGTCAAGATTTCTTGTAATCATGTATATGAAACTTCAAGTCTAGATCTTCAGAGTAATTTTCTCAGCAACATCATAACGAGAGTTGGCTCATATTTATCCTTGACTGAATCTGGCAAGCGGTTGAAGTCTCAGTAACCAACTCTGAACATCTACAACACTTCGTTCAGTAAGTTGTCTTCAGAGTCTTCCAAGTCTTCTGAACTACTTCCTGTACTAAACTACTGCTAGTCTAAGACACCTTAAGAGACCTGTTTTTTGAACTATCTACTGAACTAAATATATTGTCATAAAAACTTGGTACAATCCAGGGAGTTTAAGAAAACTCTTACTTAGTATTTTTATTAACAAAGAGGATTCCTGCTATTGAGTTGCGGATGTCGACGACAATGGCCACCACCACATAGATAGCCCCAAATAACGGGAACATAAGTAGGCAATGGCATTTTAACACTGAAAGCCATCAATTGCAAAAAAAAAAAAAAAAAAAGGAAAAAAAAGGCTGGATTAGCATGAGGAGACTAGGGAAGAAAAATGTATCTGTTCTTCATTTATTCTAGCTGGACACAATTTTTGAGGATATTAAAATAAGTTTTTGTTTGAGTGGATGATAGTTTGTGGGTAGTAATGAGTATGGAGCATTAAAGTTTAAAGGGTAAAATAGTAAAAATAAAATAAAATAATATTTAATTTTGCAAAGTGCATAATATTTTGGGACGAATGAAAAAAGAAAGTAAGACAAATAAAATGTGACAAAGGTAGTCTTATTGCACCTATCACTTTTTTCATATATTCTCCTTCACTAGCTCACTCCTATTTATACTTAGATTTCAAATTTGTCAATTAGAGAGAGACAAATTTGAACTTAGCAACTTGTAATATTTTAATCTATTTGGATTTGACAAGTGTATATTTTTGTTCAATCCTTGTGCATAACTTGTACATAAAATATGGCTTTTACACAATCTAAATAAGCTTTATTTCTTTGCACATGTATCCTCCTTGGTTTACGTGTCAATGTCTAAATTCAATTTAGCAGTAAAGATACCTCATATGATGCTTGAATAAAGAATTTCTTTGATGGATCTCAGCGCTGCACTAAGCTTACTTCTCACCGGTCACCTATCCCGTGACTGTTGGAAGTCAAGCACGCTTAAGCATAGAGTTCCTTGGCTATCTAGTTGTCATATCCTACTTAAAAAGAATTGGTGATAAGTAGGTAGATATTAACCATTTAACAACATCCCTCAATGGTAAGCCACAACGCACCGTCCCGAATCGAGCAGGGGCTGAACTTAGCTAACCTCGTCGACGCCTAACAATCACCCTCACAGCACATGCCATAACCTTTGAACACCAAGCCTAGTTGCGCAACACATTTGACTCGGTCCTTAGCCTACGCGCCCATCATCCCCTTCCCAGGACTAGACTTGGCCCAACCCACGCCCACATCCCATCAGGGACTAGATTCAGTTTTCGCCTCGTAATCGATCCGAACACGTCACCTCGGCTATAAACCCTAGACCATATATCACTCAGATCATGCAACTGTATAGATGTTTAAGTGCGGAAATTAAAGGCTGAAAATAAACTGACACAGATATTGGTTACCCAATTCGATACAACTTGTATCTACATCTGGGGACGACCATCAGTGTGTCCAATCTACTATATCCAACACCAAAAGTACAGAAGGTAAGAAATGATACAATCTAACCCAAGTGATCCAAAAGGTAAGTACTCAACTGACTAAGGCTTATAGCAGATTGTAAAAAATAGAGATATCTACGTCAGAAGTCTAAGGAAATCCCTTTCTCAGAGAGCCGCTCTATTGCAGTCCGTCTCGTTGACTCACTCTACACTGCACCACAGCTGCATCGTCTTCATGTCCACAGATTAAGCATCAGTGAAATTCTTCTCAAGTTCTCCAACTTATATTTCCAAAACTTGGGTCTTGAGAAGATAGAGTAATCAGAGTGAAGCTTTTAGAACTTTGGGAGAGATGGTTGTGAACCAAGTCAGATTAGTTTCTCTTGCATATCCTCCTTCTTGAATCAACTCCCTTATATATAAACTATGATTCTAGGTAACACGGTAATCTTAACTTTGAGTGACCTTTAAGACAATTATTTCAAGGTGTTTAGATGATATGGACTTTGGTTAAAACACACCTCTTTGCATGAAACCGTTTTGCCAAATCAGCGAAGATAAGCCGGTGAAGTCCAACGGATACTTTCCTAACGCTCTAGCGTAGAGTCTGATCAATCGGGTTTTCACTCTTAATACTGACAGACTCTAAACTAAAACAAAACTAATTTGCCATAATAATTCAGTCAAATTACATCAGTGGGGTTTAGACTTAAATCACTAAAAAAGACTCCCCCCTTTGGCTATTATTTAGCAAAACAACTCAATAAGGACGAAAACATGACTGTTAAAGCAAAGAGTTGATTGCCAACACAAGAACATAAAACTAAGAAAGTCCATATGATGGACTATAATTCTCTTTTATCAAATACCATTACAGACCCAAAGAGACCATAAACTAAAGCACAACAAGCGTGCTAGGTCTGTAAACCTAGTAACCAAGTAACACAAAACACGAAACAAAAAACTTTCATCAAACTACTTCTTTCATTGATGCTCCCCATGAGTCCTGAGTACTCCCCCTGTGTTGCTAAGTAATAGCCAAAGTAAGCTTCAAACCACATGAGTTAATCATCCACCCTCGGTTGCGGAAGTATCAGTCTCAACCTCTGACAGGCTAAGTCGCAGCAGAACAGTCACAAGCTCAGTGCGTTTAATTTTTGGCATACCCTTTCAAGGTGTTTAGATGATAGGGAATTTCTTATAAACACGCCTCTTTGCATGAAACCGTTCTGCCAGATTAGCGAAGATAAGTCGGTGAAGTCCAACGTATACTTTCCGGACGCTTTGTCGTAGAGTCTAATCAATCAGGTCTTCACTCTTAATATTGACTAACTCCAAACTAAAACCAAACTAATTTGCCATATTAAATCAACCAATTACATCAGTGGGGTTTAGACTTAAATCACTTACAAGAAAAAAATGGCATGTTTGATTGAGTTCAAGCAAACAATAAATAAAAAGTAAGAGATAAAGAGATTAAGTCAATATTTTTGTAATGGTGTAAGAATTCCTTACTCCACTATTCTCCTTAACCCAAGGAGGTTTCACTAGTATGATATGAATACAAATCAAAGTTTTGTCTTTCACACTTGTTGCAAACTAAGCTAACTAGGTTACTTGCTATGTACCCTTTTTTATAGTCATTCGAATGAGCTTCTTCACTAAGTTGAGCTTCTTCACTACTTGATCTTCAACGTCAACAGTTGTCCAATAAGTCGCCTTGAGATGAGATCTCCAACCTTAGCAACGAAGGATGGTGTTTGTCTTTTTGAAGATTACTAGACAGAATATAGATGAATCATGAATCATTCTAGAGTTTAAAATGGCTCACAAAAAATATCTCAACAATTTCAAATTAATCAACTTCTTCCATCACTTTAAGAGGTTCTCTATTTATAGAGGTAGGGAGTGAAAAATTCAAATGACTTGAATTTTTCTCGTCAGTGACCAATGAGGTGGTAGGTGTCCAAAACCCCCTATCTCCTCCTTTTTCACTGCACGCTTTTGACCTTTGGATTTCCCAAAATACATTATAGGCGAATGGAATGGTTCTATACCAAAAATTAGGTTTGTAGCATATTTGAACATATCTTGGTGGCAGGAGTCCTTGAGATGTGGCCAGTAACTCTTTAGACAAATGACAGATATATATATACTTCGTACTAACATCTACCAATCCCACTACTTCTTGAAGATTTTGATTTTATTACCCTAAGAAGATTTTTCATACCTTGACTAAGATAGTTATTATACCATGTGTTATTATATGAGAAAACATCTACTAGCAGAAAACCTCAACTCATGAATGATATTGGTTTACTATTGATAGCTTTACTTAAAACGTCTGTTGAGAAGATCTGTAGGACAATCTGTCAACCTCTCCTGTGACTATGTAGGGTAACATTTGCCGGATAACATATGCTAATGAGGGTTCTATTAAACGATGATCCACTTACTAGGATCTTTCAGTTAATATCTACTGTTAAGACAATTTAGTTCTATTTTTATTTTTACAAGTAATTGTATTACAATAGCGATTACAAGAAAAATTTTGGGAGTTCTAAATTCCTTATCTTTCAACAATGAACATCATCAAAATCTAAAAAGTGCAATTCCTAACAAAAACCATTGTTTCTTGTAGAATCATCTACTGCTAGTAAACTTCTGTTCTTGCTAAGTGCAATTCCTTATTTTTCAACAATGAACCTAAGTTGTGCTGCTATATAGACTTATGTTGTTAATAAACTTTTATTGCTACAAGGTCTTACTACTACTCAACATCTGGTACATGTTAGATGTGTGCCAATACGTCATCTTCCAACAACTTCTTGAAAAGTCTTGCTGCTATAGGAGCTTTGCTGCTTATTGCGAGTTGTGCTGCAAGTCTATCGTACCTTTGCTATAAGTTGACATAGGCAAATACGTTGATGGTACCCCCGACTAGGGTACCCAACCTAGAGAGCCCCCGACATCTAGAGCCGACAGACCGACTGCCCTTTTCTAGTAGATGGGTAGGGTACGAATGCATGAGTAACCCTTTTGACGTAGGTAGTCTGGTCGTGGTGCCCGAATGGGTGCGACACTCAGAAGCAGCGAACTGTGGATTCGCGGGGAATCTTGGCGAATTTGGCGAGATTCTTTCCTAATTTATATTAGGCAGTATTTATGGCAGTTTGGGCAGTTTAAGTAGTTTTCCTAAAAGTCAAATTTGTTAATTTCTTCTATCTCTCCTATCCAAGGCTTATTAATCTAGTATAAATACCCCAGGAGTCACATTGTAAAGGGTTCTGATTTTAATGCAACTATAATTACTCTGTCCAATTGTTATTGAGTTTTTATTTCATTAATTCTTTTGTTTTACGGTAGCGTTGGCCCACCGTATGGCTATCTCACGGCCGTAAAACTAACATTGACATCGTCTGTGGGGAATGATATAAGAAGACACATTTTCAACCTTGCTACATGGCACAAACACGTATGAGTCGTCGTTCTAGAAACGCCTTGAGCGCCAACAACAATGCTACCACTACCGGTCTAGAGGGCAACTGTGGTTTCATCGGAGACTTGCGCGAATAGTTGAGCCAAGGGTTTACAGATTTTAGTGAATTGCTGAGCCACCCTAATTTTGCTGAGCAGTCGGTAACTCACAAGAGGCACCACGAAGTTCCATCGATTGAGGTGTCGGTCGTAGCACCAAATCCTCAGACATCTCCCGCACGGTGTTGGCTGACATCAGTCACATCACCGCTTAAGTGATAGAAGCGTGTGGATGAGCAGGCGTTTTGCCTGTGCCAGCCAGACAGAAAGTACCTAATTAATCTACACTAATCGAGCAAGATATGCACATAGCCTTACAAACTAATGATCATTCGATGCACTCGGAAGGCCATGCACCAAGTCGGACCAGGTCGGTTCGTCCAGTCCATTCACGGCTTACACCTACAACTCCTATCCAGTCAGTCAGGGATCGGCTGGGCGGTTAAGCCGAACGTCGCTCATCCACCAGACCAAGAGGGGGGATTAGGGAGCACTCTATCACAAGACTTAGGTAGGACGATTTGCACAAGCGCATGGCCCACTAACGTGATCGGGAAGCTGTGGCCGGTAACTTGGAAAGTAGTGGTTAGAGAGGCTAACTACAATGGCGTCGCCCAGACCCTCGTGCCGCCGAGATAATGCACACTGACTGGCTAATAAAGCGGCAGATAAGGGCAAGAAACCTACTGTTGAGGAAGTAGGCGACAGGGATTGGAAGCATAAGGGAAGAAATACGACAGGCGCCTGGAAGGCCTGGGCTAAACAATTGTATGTGGGGGTGACCGCCACCTAAGAGTCCGACAGGAAAAAAGCTTGCCGAGAGCCTATCATTTTCACTGCTGACGACCTGCCTCGAGGCACGACTCCCCACCGAGATACCTTGGTTATTGCGACAAATATCCAAGGAACGGTGGTCAGGAAGGTCATGGTCAATACGAGTAGTAGTATAAACGTTTGACAACTTAAAAGAAGCTAAGACTACCTATGGAGTGACTACGCCTAGTCAAGACCCTGTTGGCCGGGTTCACTGGTGATTCAACTATTCTTGAGTGCTCTGCTTCACTAATAGTCATGCTGGGAACATGGTCTCATGTGTGAAAGATAGATATGGAATTTGTGGTGTGCACATATCGTGATCCTCGGTCGACCAACCCTTGAGGATCTAGTTGCCCTAATTTCTATTAAGCACCTATGCATGAAGTTCCATACAGTGATTGGCGTCAACATTGTGCGATGTGATCAAAAGATGGCTAGAAGTTGCTATAGGCCTGCCGAAAGATAGGGAGAAGGACATACAGATAAATACGATTACCCACTAGGCCGAGGAGAAAGCAATGGAACACCTCAAGTCAGCGGTCGAGCTAGAAGAGATCGTACTTGATCTTGACCGGCCCGACCGCAAGGTCAAGATCGGAGTCGGAATAACTGAGTCGACCAAGCACGTAGTCATCCAAGTGTTGAGGGATTTTAAGGAAATATTTGCCTAGGACCCAAAGATATGTTGGTGGCCAATCGTGTCATTATCACCTATCGATTGACAGTTGATCCTCAATTCAAGCCTATTGCTCAGAAGAGGTGATACATGTCGAATGACCGCCGAGACTTCGTTAAGAAAGAAATAAACATACTGCTCGCAACTGGTCATATTCGAGAAGTCAAGTACCCAGCTGGGTAGCCAACGTGGCATTGGTGCCTAAGTCGCCTGCGTGGCGAATGTGCATTGACAACATGGATTTAAATAAGGCTTGCCCAAGTGACCCCTTCCCACTACCTTACATCGACCAGCTTGTTGATGAGATGGTTGGATACGACTGAGCTTTATAGACGCCTTCCGGGGCTATCACAAGATTTTTATGCTCAAAAAAGACGAGGAGAAGATTGCTTTCATTACTCTGGATAAGGTCTATTGTTATAGTGTGATGACGTTTGGTTTGAAAAAATCAGTGGTCACCTATATGCGTATAGTAGCCAGGTTATTCATGAGCCTGATAGGCAAGTCGATGGCTGCTTACGTAGATGACATGTTGGTCAATAGCAAGGAAGAAGAAGAGCACGTGAAGGATCTAGCTAACTGCTCCGCATCATGAAAAGGTATAATTTGCGACTAAATCCTAAGAAGTGCGCCTTCACGATCATAGGAGGAAAATTCTTAGGCTATATGGTGACCAGGCGCGGGATTGAGCCCAACCTGGAAATGGTGAAGGTCATTCTAGATATGCATCCCTCCAAGAACCTCAAAGAGATGCAACGCATAACTGGCCGGTTGGCTGCTCTCAATCGATTCATGTCTAAGTCCGCCGACCACGCCTTACCCTTCTTTGAGGCTATGAAGAAGCGGGAAGGTTTTCAGTAGTCGGAGGAGTGCTAGTCTGCCTTTGAAGAACTAAAGAGGTATCTTTTGGCGCCACAATTGCTATCCAAGCCCAAGGATGTTGAGACAATGTTTCTGTATCTAGCCGTCTAGCAAAGGGCAGTCAGATCATTTTTAGTGCGTGAGGAGGAAACGACGCAGCACCCGGTCTATTATGTGGCCCAGACATTGAAAGGCGCAGAAATCAAATACTCTCCTCATGAGATGGTGGTCTGACTGGCTGGCTGTTAGGAACCCTTTGTATTTAACATTTTGATGATACCAAAGTTAGGAGTTCAGAAACCCTAATTTCACTTGGTCAAGTCGTGTTGTATCTTAGGACGAACCAATAAACGAATCGTTATCTAGTGATCATGTATTCATGTATATCAGCTCATTGTCTTATAGCTGACAGATCTTAATCGTCTAAGCACCAAGAACGAATCACGAAATCCAAAGACTTGAAGACCGAAGACTTGAAGACATGAACGCCAGAAGACAAAGCCGAAGAGGTTTTCAAAAGGTCGAGTCATAGAAGGGCCTACCCTTGAGATTTATCAAGGCCGAATGATAATGAACGATTATTTGAGGAGTTATGGGACGAATGATAAAGGCAATCATTCGTTATTGATCATAAAGGCATGAATCATTGCATGATTCATGAGGACAAGCCAAGAACATTCTCTAAGCGATAAACAGTCCGAAACCTTAAAATGTGAGATGATCAACCTTGGACAAATCAAGTCCTAAGAACAGATCCTAAGGTCAAAGCTTTCATTTAATGTTATGTCCCTTATGCATGACTAAAGGACAAATTATCTGTACATATTAAGGATAAAACAGCTATAAAGTACTAACACCCACATGGGCTCAATACCCAGCAGTTATTACACATTAGTCAAAAGGTGATTTGCATTTTTGTCTTCCCTCCAACGGGACAAATTTTCACACCTATAAATACCCCATTCCTATTCATCATAAGGTGCTGGTCATTCTAAGAAATTGCAAGTTTTATAAGTTCAGCAATTACAAGCGATTGGTGTGAGAAAAAGAGAGAAAAACTTAAAAGTTCATATCTAAAACTTAAGGAAATCTTGAGCTGCTTCATTGTTCCGTTCAAGATATACTCAAGCCAAGATTTCAGTTGGAGAAAAGAAGAAATCAATCTTCAAACAACACTCTCTACTTGGAGAAGTAGAAAGAGGCGTAGTAAACTTGGAGGAGTTATTGTATTAAAAAGGAGATTAGTGCAATCCTTCACTGGCCATTGGCGAGTATCTTGTGAACTCCAACGCACTACAAGAAAAATCATAAATCGCAGTAGAAAGATCGCGACGGAACATAAGTCGTTGTCAATTTGCGATGGAATGTGTTTCGTCACGATTTTGTGATGGAAATGGTGACAGAATTCAATTACGTAGCGATTTTTTGTGCAAAGTGAGGAAAAAACTTTGGAAACTTTGGCGTATGGAATATGAATTTTGCCATGGAATATTTTTTCACGCTTTGGAGACAGACAGAAACATTTCCGTTGCCAAAACCACGACAGACTCGCGCCGAAATGATTCCCGTAACCTACTTCGCAACAAAAATTTTCGTTGCCATTTTGTCACCACCGCTTATGATAAGAACAAGCATGGAGGTTACGAAATGAATTCTATAGCAAAAATGCAAAATTTCGTCGCAAAACGCAATTCGCAATGAAGTTTTGTGTTTTTGCAACAGAATTTTTTCGTCTCGAATTGCTATTTTCCTTGTAATGAATCTCCTCAAGGCAATTAGTTAAGTGGGCAGTGGAGTTCACTTAATATGGCTTCGAAGACATGCCCAGGCTGATTTCATAGTGGAGTGTTTTGCATAGGCTAACGAACCCCACCTGGTCGAGGATCATGAGAATGTCGAGTGGTGGGAGGTTCGCACAGATGGAGTCACTAGTGCGAGCCACTGTAGAGGTGGAGTCATGATTACTACTTCGGAAGGTTTTCACATGGATTATGTCCTAGAGTATCAGTTCCGCACCTCAAACAACGAGGCCGAGTACGAGGCGGTCATCGGTCAATTGCGCCTCGTCTAGGCATTGAAAGCCACCCGGATGCGGGCCAAGACTGACTCCCACTTAGTCGTTGGGCAGTTGACGAATGAGTATATAACCAGGGAAGAGAGGTTTATGATGTACAAAGACGTGGCTGAGGGACTACTCGGGAAGCTAGCAGCTTACGAGATAATCCATGTTCCCCAAGTAGAGAACTTGGAGGCCATCATCCTATCTAAGTTAGTAGTAAGCAGACTTCTAGATCATCTCTCTATGACATGTCGAACCAAGAATGTGGAGAGGCCGAGTACCAAGGCGCTACTCGTCTGCTCAGTTGCTGAGATGCCTTCGCCGTACCCGGATCCGGTCGCGCAACCTGAATGGTTTTGGATAGCTGATATCATAAGATCTAAGGTTAAGTGTGAGTTACTTTATGACAAAGCATAGGTTGACTGGGTGCGAAAAAGAGGCCCCATCTTACGAGTTTGTCGATTGGAAAGCTGTACAAGCGCTTCTTCGGCGGCCCTTTGTTGCGCTGCCTGTTCCTAAACGATGCCAAAACTGTTATGAAGGAGGCTCATAGGGGGATTTGTGCAGCTCATCAAAGCGCCAACACTCTTGCCAGGAAGCTAGTCATTCAGGGGTATTATTCATCTACTATGGTGAAAGATTGCATATAGGAAGTCATGAGGTGTCTTACTTATAGTCATTTGCGAGAAAGGATACCCGACCAACAACCTTCTACACTCCAGTCACGACGGCCATTCCCTTTTCCAAGTGGGGAGTAGATCTGCTTGGGCCTCTACCACAGGCACCTAGTCGGCATAGATTTTGTATTGCAGCAGTGGACTACTTCACTAAGTGGGCGGAAGCCGAGCCCTTGGCTACTATCACTTGGTACTAAAGCCGCTGGTTCATTTGGAAGAAAATCATTTGCATATTCTAATTGCTCGAGCAGTTGGTCACTGACATTGAACACATTAAAGCCTCTGTCACTTTTGCATTAAGCACGACATTGAGCACATTAAAGCCTCTGTCGCTTATCCCCAGTCAAACGGGCAGATAGAGAACTTGAATCGCACCATCCTGGACGGGTTGCGAAAGAGGTTTGAAGAATTGGGTGTGACTTGGGTTGAGCAGCTGGAAAATGTCCTTAGGACTTATCGGACTACTTCGGCTGAGCGACCATAGAAACCCCGTTTGCCTTGGCGTATGAGTTTGAGGACAAGGTGCCTATAGAGATTCAGGTGCCTAGTCAGGGAATCCTACTTTATAATAAAGAGGGTAATGAGGAAAGTTTTCAGATTGAGAAGAATTTCTTAAAAGAAAAAAGAGACGAGGTTTATGCTTGAATGGCTGAGTACCTGCAGGCGGTCAAACGGTATCATGATAAGCGAGCCAAAGTTAAGTATCTCCTGGTGGGCAGCTTAGTCTTAAGAGATCGTGAGGCCAGTCGGCCCACCGAAGGAGGTAATTTGGCTGTCAAGTAAGAAAGGCTCTACAAAGTCTCAGAAGTTGTGTTCCCGTGAACTTACTGACTAGAAACAATTGAAGGCAGGCAGGTGGATAGGACTTGGAATGCTCACCATCTAAACAAGTTTTACCAATAAATTAGTTGTTGTTTTTCCATTATATAAATCGATGTAGGCACTCAGTGGCCATATTAGTTGGTGCATTACTTAGCATTTCAAGTAATAAAATTCGTTAGTTCGAGAAAATGTGTTCAGAAAAGTCGGTCAACTTAAGCCTTTTCAAGCCTTAAGAAGAAAAAAGAGATTGAGAATAATTTCTTAGAAGAAAGAAGAGACGAGGCTTATGCTGAATGGCTGAGTACCAACAGGCGGTCAAGCAGTATCATGATAAGCAAGCCAAAGTTAAGCATCTCCTGGTGGGCGGCTTAGTCTTAAGAGATCGAGAGGCCAGTCGACCCACCAAAGGAGGTAAGCTGGTTGTTAGGTAGGAAAGGCTCTACAAAGTTTCAAAAGTTGTGTTCCTGTGAACTTACCGACTGGAAACAATGGAAGGCAGGCAGGAGGATAGGACTTGGAATGCTCACCATGTGAACAAGTTTTACCAATAAATTAGCTGTTGTTTTTCCTTTATATAAATCGATGTAGGCATGCAGTGGCCATATTAGTTTGTGTATTACTTAGCATTTCAAGTAAAAAAAATTCGTTAGTTCAAGCAAATGTGTTAAGGAAAGTCGGTCAACTTAAGCCTTTTCATGCCTTAAGAAGAAAAAGGAGGTTTGGAGTTTTGCACTCAGGAGCCAGCGAATCGCCATTCCTTGTGAATTCGGTAGGCTTAGGCATTTTCAGGCCTTAAGAAGAAAAGAGAAGTTTGGAGTTTTATAGTCAAGAGCTAACTAGTCACCCGTCCTTGCCAATTCGGTTGACATAGACATTTTCAAGATTAGGAAGAAAAAGGATGTTTGGAGTTAAACAGTCAGGAGCTGGCCTGTCGCCTTTCCTTGTGAATTCGGTCGACTTAGCCCTTTTCAGGCCTTAAGAAGAAACGGGAGGTTTGGAGTTTTGTAGTCAAGAGCTGACCAGTGTCCCTTCCTTGCAAATTCGGTCGACTTAGGCCTTTTTAGGCCTTAAAAAGAAAATGGAGGTTTGGAGTTTTGTAGTAAGGAACTGGCCATCGCCCTTCCTATCAAAATCGGTCAACTTACGACTTTTAAGGCCTTAAGAAGAAAATGCAGGTTTGGAGTTTTGAAGTAAGGAGCTGACCAGTCGCCCTTCCTTGCGAATTCGGTCGACTTAGGTCATTTCAGGTCTATGAGGAAAATGGAGTTTTGGAGTTTTGCAATTAAGAGCTGACCAGTCGCCCTTCCTTGTGAATTCGGTCACCATAGGCATTTTTAGGCGTTTACAAGAAAAGATAGGTTTGGAGTTTTATAGTCAGGAGCTAACCAGTCACCCGTCCTTGCAAATTCGGATGACATACACCTTTTCAAGCTTAAGAAAAAAAAAGGACGTTTAGAGTTTAACAGTTTGGAGCTGGCATGTCGCCCTTCCTTTTGAATTCGATCGACTTAGCCCTTTTTCATGCCTTAAGAAGAAAAGAGAGGTTTGGAGTTTTGTAGTCAAGAGTTGACCAGTCTTCTTTCCTTGCGAATTCGATCAAGTTAGGCCTTTTCAGGCTTAAAATGAAAAGGGAGGTTTGGAGTTTCGAGTTTTCTAGTAAGGAATTGGCCAGTCGCCCTTCCTTTTGAAGTCGGTCGACTTAGGACTTTTAAGGACTTACGAAGAAAATGCAGGTTTGGAGTTTTGAAGTCAGGAGCAGACCAGTCGCACTTCATTGCGAATTCGGTCGACTTATGCCGTTTCAGGCCTACGAAGAAAAGGGAGGTTTGGAGTTTTGCAGTTAAGAGCTCACCAGTCGCCCTTCCTTACAAATTAGGTCAACTTAGGCATTTTCAAGCCTTATGAAGAAAATGGAGGTTTGGAGTTTTGTAGTCAGGAGATGACCAATCACCCTTCCTTACAAATTAGGTCAACTTAGGTCTTTTCATGCCTTAAGAAGAAAATGTAGGTTTAGAGTTTTGTAGTAAGTGTTGACTAGTCATCCTTCCTTGTGAATTAGGTCGACTTAGGCCTTTTCAAGCTTTAAGAAGAAAAGGGAAGTTTGGAGTTTTACAATCAATAGTTGGCAAGTTTTCCTTCCTTTCGAAGTTTGTTGACATAGCCCTTTTCAAGCCTTAAGAATAAAAGGGAGGTTTGGAGTTTTGTGGTCAATAGCCGACCAGTCGCCCTTCCTTGTGAAGTTAGTCGACTTAGGCATTTTCAGGCCTTAAGAGGAAAAGGGAGATTTATAGTTTTGTAGTCAGGAGCTGGCCAGTCGCCCTTCCTTGTATAGTCGGTCGACTTTGTTAGGAACATAATGTATTAGGTTTTGATGATACCAAAAATGTAATTTAGAATCCCCTAAAGTCTCGAAAGATAGGAATCAATGTAAGTTCGACAAGTAAACTAAGAGCGAAAATACAACCGGGTAACTTGAGCTCAACTCGGAAAATATTTAAGCTTGAGGTAAACTTGTATGAACATCTTAGAAGACTCGTGTTGTAATTTCATAGATAGAACAGTAGAAGGCACGAGACGACACTGGAGGAATAAGGGTCTGCGAGACATCAACTACGTCTCGAGACATAAGCAGAGTTCGAGAGGTAGTACCTCTCGATACAACAATCCAGTTCAAGACATAAGCAGAATTCGAGAGGTAGGACCTCTCGATACAACAATCCAGTTCAAGACATCATCTTTGGTCTTGATAAACTGACATTTCTCCAAAAGGCTGAATGACGGTCAGGAAGCATGAATAAAGTTTGGAGAAGAAGAATATCATGGAGATAAAATATTAAGGAGGTGCCAGAAGTGGATGCCACATCAGAATTCCACAACAAACGGATAGAAGGTGCACTAATCCAAAGTCGGTCTTATTCCCTAGAACGAGGATCAATGGGAATTTAAAAAGAGTAACTTTTACCAAAAGTAGCAAGTGGAGCATGGACTCAAGAAAGTGGATTATGGAATATCCAATACCAAACAAAAAGTTCAAGTTACAAGACCACCACTCCATGAAAAATGCTGAAAAGATGCAAGACCCATACACAGCATGGGAGACAAATTTCAAACGGAATAATTTTCCCTCCAACGGAATTATTCCTTAACTCTCATATAAAAAGGACGTGAAGACACAAGTTAAAAAAAGATAGAGGGGAAGAAGTCTTGGTCAGAAGAAGTGAGTTCATTCTGAAAATCTTAAGAGGTGTCTAATTCAAACGTTCAAGTGCTAGTGCTCAATCTGGAATATCATCCTGATATTCAAAATAGCGAGAAAAACACATCTTAGTGTTTGAGAGAGTTACAAAGCTTAAACTGCTACACATCTAGAAGGTGACCGAAGCTGCTCTACATCGAAGTTGATTCAACGATAGCTTTTGGTCAGATTGGAGCTTGTTACATTCAACCGTGACAACCAAAGGTCCTTGCTTTGGATTAAGCAAGAAGAGGCGGAGTAACCTGGCAGCTGTCTAGTGAAGATCCTGAGGCTTGAGGCGGGCTTGGTGATCAAAGCTCAAGTGCTCGATAGGTGGAGTAACAAGAAGCGGGGCGAAAAACCTGAGGCTTGAGGCGGGCTTCGTGATCAAAGCTCAAGCGCTCGATATTGTACTAAAAAGGGAAGTTTTAGTGCAATCCTTCCATGGAGTTTCTGGAAGAAGAGTGGACGTAGGCGGGTTGGCCGAACCACTTAAAAATCTCTCTCGCATTTACTTTCTGTATTTATCTCTCGCTAACCTCTCGATTGCACTGCATATAAACACACCTCTCGAACTAACTCAAACTCGTGCTAACTAAAAGGGGATAACTTTTTCGCTGCGCATAAAACTTTGTCTTCATCTTGTGAGGTATCGGACCTAAACATCCTAAGTCCAATACACACGAGAAGTCGAAAAAGATTTGCAAAATCTTATACAAGTCTATTCACCCCCCCCTCTAGACTTGTACCCCATCCCCTTGGGACCAACAATTGGTATCAGAGCAAGTTCTCTGATCGATATAAACCTTTGTTTATATTGCCTAGAGATCCTTCTTTGAAAAATCTTTTAAAAATTTTTCAAAGCACGAGATAATTTTCAATATGGACAGCATGTTGTCGAGACATCTTCTCTTTGATCTTAGCAGGTTTGATGACTGGAAAACACGCATGCTTGCGTATCTATCAGCCCTCCATGATGAGATGGCCGAAGTTATAACATCTGGACCAGTCAAGATCATGATGGTAAACACGGCTGCTGAGCAAACCAGGGATACACCAAAGTATGTCCCCAAACCTAGGGAAGAATGGACAAGTGATGATAGGAAGAGAAACAACCTAGACAACATTGCCAAGGATATTCTCTTCAGAGCTATAGACGAAACCATCTTCCCAAAAGTAAGAAAGTGCAAAACGGCGAAAGAGGTATGGGATACTTTGATGTTAATTGGTGAAGGTGACGAACAGGAAAAGGAGAACAAGCTCACCGTGGCCATGAAGAAGTTCGAGGACTTCAAGATGAAGCCAGGGGAGAGCATCGACAGCATGGAATCTCGGTTCATGAAGCTATCAATAGAGATCAGTGATCTCGAGAAGGAGATTCCACAAAAGTAGCTAAACCTGAAGGTCTTACGAGGCCTTACCAAGGAGTGGGAAATGAAGGTGATCACAATGCGTGATCACAGGGATTTGAAGAACACCACAACCGACCAACTTTTCAGAGATCTCAAAGCCTTCGAATTTGAGATGCTTCCGAGAGATGAGGACGTGGTGGACAGACGGAATGTGGCATTGGTTGCTGATCAACCATCCACCTCTTCAAGGTCAGATTCTAATCCCACTAATATGTTATCTGACGAACAGTTTGCTCTCTTCATGAGGAAATTCAGGAAATTCATGAGGAAGTCAACAGAGAGCAACACAAGTTCACCTTCCTCCTCAAGAAGGAACAATGAGAAACATTCATCCAGAAGGATAGAGGAGGAAAATCAGGGTCTTTGCTACAACTGCAGGAGACCAGGACACTTCAAAGCCGAGTGCCCTTACCCTATGGTAAGTAAGTATCAAGGCCAAGAAGGCAGGGATTCCAGGAAAAAGGAGGAATTCAAAGAGAAGCCAGCACAAAGTGGCTTCAAGGGAGATTCAAAGAAACATCTGCGCAGAAAGGCGCTTGTTGCTGAGGAACTCGAGAGATCAATCGAGGAGTCCGAGACATCGAGCTCCAGTGAAGGAAGCAGCAGCTCAGAAGTTGAGAGGGGACTCATCTGCTTATACACCGAGGAAGAAGAGGATCAATGTCTAATGGCCATTGACAATGAGGTAACATCTACTTCCACATCTCGCTGCTCTACCTCTACCTCTCGATGTTCTTCGTTCGGAAGCGATGAAGATCCCTTTGAGATGCTTGAAACACTTAAAAGGGATCTCGGTATCGCTAACAGCACTCATGCCAAAATCCGGGAAGAAAACAGCAAGCTAACCGCTGAAAGAGATATGCTTAAGAACGTCTCGAAAGAGAATTCAGAGCTAACTCTCAAAGTAAGTGAGTTAGAAGCTAAAGTAATCCTACT
>NC_044918.1:10266942-10276617 GCF_003576645.1 Ipomoea triloba
AGCTACATTCCATATAATGCGCCTCAAGGCAAATATGGAAGGTCTGAGATCCACAGAGTTAGGAACTCAAGGATGGAGAAAGGCAGACTCTATTCATCTAGTGAGAATTGGTCATTGAATCATAATTTCTGGAAGAAACCTCACTTTCAGCAATTTCACATGACCAAACAGCGTATGAAAGGCATGGTGCATAAGCCGATCGAAAAGTCTATACCTAAGTTGATTTATGCACCAAAGAGGCCCAAAACGTTTGCTAGCATTCCTTATGATTATCAAACGTACAATGGCTACATTGCACCTAGGCCCGGAGTAATGGGTCCAAGGTATAAATGGATGCCTAAACTTACTAACCAATCAGGACCCAAAGTTTGGGTACCTAAATCTGCTTGATCTGCTTGCAGGACACCAGGGACATATGGTTCATTGACAGTGGATGTTCGAGACATATGACGGGAAACTTAACACTGCTAGAGAACATCCATCCTATCGAAGGTCCCTTGGTGACATTTGGAGACAACGAGAAGAAAGGTCGCACAAAGGCTGTCGGTGAAGTTCATAAGAATGAATTGGTGATCAAGGGGGTATCCTACGTTGAGGGGCTCAAATTTAACCTCCTTAGCACAAGCCAGTTCTGTGACAAGGGCTACAGAGTAATCTTCACCAAAAGCAAGTGCCAAATCATACAAGAGGAATCTCTCGAAGTCGTCCTGGAAGCAGCAAGGAAAGGAAACATGTACATAGTGGATTGGAGATCTGCCAAACCATCCCTATGTATGCTGGCAAGGAGCAAGGAAGACTTATGCTGGGATTGGCACAGTAAGCTTAGCCATCTGAACTTCAAAACTATCAACAAGCTTGCTAAGAGGAACCTTGTGGAAGGACTGCCCAAAGTGACGTTTCGAAAGGATAAGATATGTGAGGCATGTCAACGCTGCAAACAGATCAAATCCTCTTTCAAAAGCAAAGCCAATATATCATCCACTAGACCATTAAGTCTTCTTCACATGGACTTATTTGGACCGGTGGATCCACCCAGCATGAGAGGAAGAAAGTACACTCTTGTGGTTGTAGATGACTACACAAGATTCACCTGGACCGTGTTCTTAACCAAGAAAAGCGAGACAAAAGTTGCCCTGCCAAATCTTTTGAAGCAAGTTCAAGTTGAAAAGGATGTCTCGATACTAAAGATTCGGTCAGATCAAGGTGGAGAGTTCGTTAATCAAGTTATCGAGAGCTACTGCAACGAGAACGGTATTCATCATCAGTTGTCAGCTGCTCGAACGCCTCAACAGAACGGGGTAGCTGAAAGAAGAAACAGAACTCTCAAGGAAGCTGCAAGGACCATGCTCTCGCAAGCCAACATATCTCAAGGATTTTGGGCAGAAGCAATCAACACAGCGTGCTATACCCAAAATCGGTCCTTGATCGTGAAAGGAGTTGGAAAGACTCCATATGAGTTGTGGAATGGAAGAAAACCGAATGTAAGCTACTTCCACACATTCGGGTGCAAATGCTATGTCCACAACAATGGGAAGACTCAGCTAAGGACTTTTGATGAAAAGGCAGATGATGGAGTATTTCTGGGATACTCATCGACAAGTAAAGCATTCAGAGTCTTCAACAAGCAGAGATTGGTGGTTGAAGAATCCATACATGTTTCTTTTGATGATAGAGCATCGACATATCAACCATCAAAGCCAATGGAAACAGCTGAGGAAGATCAGCCAGAGTCTATCGAGAGATCAAACTTACCTCTCGAAGACAAGCAGTCGATAGTTCGAGACGTAGCGGAACTCCAGTCAGAATCAGATGATGAAGAGTCTACAAAGAAGAAAGCTCCTGACTCAGTTGATCCAATCCAGATCATAGATGTTCAACCCACATCTCAACCTTCAACGGAAGTATCAACTGAGGAGCCACAACCCGACCTAAGATGGCTGAGAAGTCACCCTGCTGATCAAGTAATTGGAGATGTACGTGACAGAGTTCGGACCAGATCAGCATACAGAGAAAGCATGTTTGCTTGCTTTCTATCACAAATAGAGCCTAAGGTGATCGATGAGGCTCTATGTGATCCAGAGTGGGTGCAAGCCATGCAAGAGGAACTTCATCAGTTTGAACGGAACGATGTTTGGGAACTAGTTCCGAGACCTCATCATCAGAATGTCATTGGTACAAAGTGGGTTTTCAGAAACAAGATGAATGAGGATGGAGTCATTGTTAGGAACAAGGCCAGACTTGTTGCCAAAGGCTATTGTCAGGAGGAAGGAATAGATTTTGATGAAACCTTCGCTCCAGTGGCACGTCTCGAAGCCATACGCATCTTTCTCGCATATGCCGCCTTCAAAGACTTTAAGGTATATCAAATGGATGTCAAGAGCGCTTTTCTGAACGGACTTCTCGAAGAAGAGGTGTACGTTGAACAACCTCCGGGTTTCTTGAAGGACGTGGGAGCTGACAAAGTATACAAATTAAAGAAGGCACTTTACGGTTTAAAACAAGCTCCGAGAGCTTGGTATGATACCTTATCCTCTTTTCTACTTCAGTGTGGGTTCACCAAAGGCCTAGTGGACAAAACATTGTTTAGAATTAAGGACGGGGATCACATCTTATTGGTGCAAATCTATGTGGACGATATCATTTTTGGAAGCACCAATCCAAACTTGTGCGAGAAGTTCTCCAGGTTGATGAAAGGGAAGTTCGAGATGAGCATGATGGGAGAGCTCAACTACTTCCTTGGATTACAAGTGAGACAGCTTAAGGAAGGTATTTTCATCAATCAGGAGAAATACACCAAGGATCTGCTCAGAAAATACAATATAGAAGGGAAATCCTCAGTCAAAGTACCCATGGGAACCTCTCTACGTATCGATGTCGACAGTGAAGGTCGAGAGGTCGATCAGACAACTTATCGAGGTATCATCGGATCTCTTCTCTATTTAACTGCTAGTAGACCAGATATATCCTTTGCAGTAGGTGTATGTGCCAGATTTCAGGCAAGTCCTAAGGAAAGTCACTTAAATGCATCTAAAAAGATCCTTCGATATCTCAAAGGTACGCAAAGTGTTGGACTTTGGTATTCGAGAGGTGGATCTTTCGAACTTATGGGTTATTCAGATGCAGACTTTGCCGGTTGTAAAATAGATCGAAAGAGCACATCAGGGACATGTCAGTTTCTAGGTGGAAGACTTGTCTCATGGTTTAGCAAGAAACAGCATTCGATAGCTACAAGCACCGCTGAGGCAGAATATGTAGCAGCTGGAAGTTGCTGTGCTCAGGTTTTATGGATGAAGCAACAACTACTGGATTATGGTGTTGAATGTAAAGAGGTTAAGATCATGTCTGACAACACAAGTGCCATAGCTATCACTCAGAATCCAGTGTTACATTCAAGAACAAAACACATTGATATCAAGTATCACTTCATCCGAGACCATGTTGAGAAAAAGGACATAACTTTGGAATACGTTGCAACGGAGGAGCAACTAGCAGATATTTTCACAAAAGCGTTATGTGAAAATAGATTATCTCAACTAAGGTTAGAATTGGGAATGATAGAATTGGGATGAATGATCAAATCTTATCTTCTTGTATTTAGTGCCATGAACTGTTTCGCATGTGAGGAGCGGTTTCATCAACTTTATGGCAGCTTTGGAGTTACACAAGCATTGAATGGTCATTCATATCGCATCCCGTGACTCAACAGTGGTAACCTTTTTGGGCTATAAATAGAAGGGTTTTCTCATCAGTTTATGTCATCGACTTCTTCATGGAGAAGAAGAAAGGAAAAGACGATGTACCGTTCTGGTATAGAGGGAGAAAATCAGCAACGAAGTCCAAAGACTTTCAAGGAGAGAACTATCCAGAATCAACGAAGGGTGAACAGATTGCGGAGCTTCCTGATAATCCAAGCAAGCAACCTATTCCCATCCAAGGTGAATGGATCCCCAAATGCGAGGAGATCCACAACGATGGGATACTGGAGTCAGGAGAAGAGTCTTGCACAAGTGGGACTCCTACCGCTGCACATTCTGGAAAAGGACCTCCCTCAACCAAATGGAGAACCAAGGGAAAGGGAGATGAAGCCTGTGAGGAAGGCAGCAGCGGAGAGAAGAACAAGAAGGGGAGTAGCCACCGCTAGTTCTGTTATTAGGAGAAATAGGACTTTAGATGGCTAGTTCCTGCTCTAACGATAGATTCCTATTAGGCTGCCCAAGGCCAAACAAAAGTTTCTATGGAATCTATTAGGATATTGATTCATTTGTAATGTTTTCGAAAATCACTAAATGAACTTAAGGAAATGTTCCAAGTGATATCTTCTTTTGATGAATCAATCTTGTCTCCATATCGCAATCTGTGTTCGAAAGGTAGTTCGAGAGGTACATGTTCAGTTTGCCTGTCTGCGTTATGTCTCGAAA
Source organism: Ipomoea triloba (assembly GCF_003576645.1). Taxonomy (NCBI): domain Eukaryota; kingdom Viridiplantae; phylum Streptophyta; class Magnoliopsida; order Solanales; family Convolvulaceae; genus Ipomoea; species Ipomoea triloba. The sequence goes on from NC_044918.1 coordinate 10,271,361, forward strand.
AAGGGTAGTTCGAGAGATCACTTCAAAAGATATCAAACTGACTATCTACGTACCTCTAAATGGAGGAATAAGGAGGGTTAGGGATCAATCACTCAGGGGGAAGATCCTTAACCACAGGAATGTTCAGATGAAGGAATAAGGAGGTTTAGGGATCAATCACTCAGGGGGAATATCCTTAAACTAGCATAGTCGAGAGTTTACCTTCGAGAGGTAAAACAAATGAGCTCAACGGATATATGTGGAATGGCTAATTTTGGGCATTAATGTTAGCCACGTGGTCTTCGGTTATTGACGGTTTTCCGCTCTTAAAGGCATTATCTTGATAAGTGGGAACATGCTTATATAAATATCATCTCTTTATATCCCACTATCCAAAACCGCATTATTTTTTTACCAAAATACCCTTACCATATCTTACATACATAACCGTTATAAAGGGTATTTCTGACCCTTAAATTCTTTTAAATTAACCGGGATCCCGTTTTCGGGTCAAGCTCTCAACCCTACCCATATATCCAACCCGAATCCACATGATATAAAAGCCAAATTCTTCTTCCTTACCCGGATTCAAGCTCAAACCGAATACCCAAAACCCCCAAATCCTAAACACTGTACACATTCCCTCCAAAACCTCAAATCTGTCAACAATGGCGTCCGAATCCTCCACATCAACCTCATCTTCCGACGCATATCAGATGGAGTTGCTACACATTCGCTCTCAGATCAAACAAGTCAAGGTGGGGAGTATCCTTGACAAAAACGGCTTCATCACCCACTCGTCAAATCCAAAGATAGCAGAGAAAGTCCTGAAGAAGTTTGAGAAGGCAGGACTAATGAAATATATGACGCACGACTACCAAACCATTCATGAACTCGACTTTACTGAATGGTTCGCAAATGCCAAGGTCACGAAGGGAAAAATAGAGAGTCGATTCAATGAGATTGATATCACGACCTTTGTTGGTGACCTCAGAGCGGCATTCGACTTCGCGACGTCGGAGGAGGCAGTCCAGCATCTCTCGGATTACGACCTAGACAAGCAAGCTTTTTGGAATAAAATCCGACTAGAGACTACACCGCCCAGAGCATCCTCTGCCCTCCGCAAGTTCCACCTAAAGGAGAGGTTTGCTCTTGCTGCCGACCTGATAATGAAATTCGTGCTCGGCAAAGTGTCTGGAACTGACGAAATCAATCTGGACATCCTCAAAATCCTCCACGCCATCTGGAACAACAACAGAATGGACTGGGCATGTATCATCTTCAATTTCCTTCAACAGCAGGTGCAAAGTTCAGTCTCCAACACCAACCTGACGATCAGTAAAAAGGTTGGTTTCGGTTTTGTTGTTCAATATCTTCTAAGTTTGAAGGGCTTAGAACTGAGGGAAGGGCGAGAGATTCATCGGAATACCTATATGGGTAGGACGAAATCTCAAGCTCCAAAGGCTAAAGGTGTTAAGAGTGCACCTTCTCCCTCGAAGCCTAAGGGAAGGGGCAAAAGGAAAGCCCCAGCCAAGGAGAAGGAATCTGATGATGAGCCTCTGGATACCCTGGTCAAGAGGGTTGCCTTGCCAAAAAGGGCTAAGAAAGCAAAAACCATCGCCATCACTCAGATTCGAGAGGTAACACCCTTAGCTATCCAAGTACCATTCGACGACAGGGCACAAGCCCAGGGGGAACCTCAGGCTACACTGGCCACTGAGGTTGAGAGAGTGCCCCCTACCAGGTCTTTGTCAGAAGCTTTATCTGTTAGTCTACATGCTGGTGATAATGCTGAGGGTGCTGATGAGTCTACTGACGAGCCTCGAGAGGAGGTTCGAGAGATTGAAGGTACTGGGATCAGTGATCCAGTACAGACAGAAGTAGAGGAACCACGAGAGGTGGTTCGAGAGATAACAGTGGAAGCTGCATCGGCAACAGAAATCCTGTCTGTTAACTCTGATGAGCTGAATGCTGAAATCACTTCTCAGTTGGATCAACGTACTGAAAATGTGTCTAGCTTGGATGACTTCTCCAGAGTGCTTCGATGGATCAACTGGAGAACAGGTCCGATTGATCAACTGGTTTCGAGAGCAGCAGATATGGTGGCTGAGGAAGACTTTGCTTTAAATTGGTTAAACCTCACTGCAATCCCAGCCACTGAACTTCTGAATCTTGCCCATGAGATGCACGTGACCAAGAGAAATCTTGGTCGATCTGACAAAGGAAAGGGCATAGATGTTGATGCGCAAGAAGCTGAAGACGAGCCTGTAGTGGATCCTGAATTAGAAGCTCAATTTCAAGAAGATATCAGGCTTGCCACTGCATTATCCTTGGGACATCAAGTAGAGGATACGAGAGGTCCAGGAGAGACCTCTGGGATTGCTCGAGATGATTCTGAGAACCCAATACCAACAGCCGCAATCCCCTTGTCCCACCCTCGAATGACAACGATGAAGCTCAGATAGTCCGAGAGGGTGAAGTTCCGTTGCTCACACTGCCGGGTTTTCCTACTGCTCCTGAAATAATTATCATTCCAGACTCATCGGAGCAGACCGAAGTGCAGTCCAATGAGCACCTAGAGCAGATTGCCCCAAGTCCTGCTGGTTCGAGAGGTACTGAGGAGGACGATGCGACCATCGAAGGGGGAAACAGGGAAGCACCTGTCGACACTTCGTCTCCAACCTCACCAGCAGATGACCAAGTTCCCAGCACTGGTTCGAGAAGTGACGCTGAGGGGGAACTTCTATGGATGGAAACCGGGAAGCGTCCAATACCGAAGAACCCTCCCTGGCTGATCCAATCTCAACAGTCGCTGAAGCTGAGGCTCCAGGTTCGAGAGGTGAAGAGCAAGAAGTGATCCATCCCTCAGGTGGAAACCGGGAAGCGCCTAACATGGAGCTACCTTCGCGCTCTGAACCCAGTGTCCCTGCGATCCCTCAGACACTCAATCGAGAGGTGGACTCGCAACTGCAAGTCATGGGTGGAAATTTGGAAGCACCCAAGTCCCCTCCGACAAAAGGTACTTCTCACTTCTCTTCTCCTACTTCTGACTATGATCGACAGGCCGAAGAAGCCTTCATTGGCGAGGTGCGTCAATTCATGGCCGATCACTCTCTGAAAATGGCTCAGATCGAGCGCATACTGACCATTGTTCGCAATGCTGCAATGCCTGCGGCTGGCACAAGTGAATCTCAAGCCNCATATCAGATGGAGTTGCTACACATTCGCTCTCAGATCAAACAAGTCAAGGTGGGGAGTATCCTTGACAAAAACGGCTTCATCACCCACTCGTCAAATCCAAAGATAGCAGAGAAAGTCCTGAAGAAGTTTGAGAAGGCAGGACTAATGAAATATATGACGCACGACTACCAAACCATTCATGAACTCGACTTTACTGAATGGTTCGCAAATGCCAAGGTCACGAAGGGAAAAATAGAGAGTCGATTCAATGAGATTGATATCACGACCTTTGTTGGTGACCTCAGAGCGGCATTCGACTTCGCGACGTCGGAGGAGGCAGTCCAGCATCTCTCGGATTACGACCTAGACAAGCAAGCTTTTTGGAATAAAATCCGACTAGAGACTACACCGCCCAGAGCATCCTCTGCCCTCCGCAAGTTCCACCTAAAGGAGAGGTTTGCTCTTGCTGCCGACCTGATAATGAAATTCGTGCTCGGCAAAGTGTCTGGAACTGACGAAATCAATCTGGACATCCTCAAAATCCTCCACGCCATCTGGAACAACAACAGAATGGACTGGGCATGTATCATCTTCAATTTCCTTCAACAGCAGGTGCAAAGTTCAGTCTCCAACACCAACCTGACGATCAGTAAAAAGGTTGGTTTCGGTTTTGTTGTTCAATATCTTCTAAGTTTGAAGGGCTTAGAACTGAGGGAAGGGCGAGAGATTCATCGGAATACCTATATGGGTAGGACGAAATCTCAAGCTCCAAAGGCTAAAGGTGTTAAGAGTGCACCTTCTCCCTCGAAGCCTAAGGGAAGGGGCAAAAGGAAAGCCCCAGCCAAGGAGAAGGAATCTGATGATGAGCCTCTGGATACCCTGGTCAAGAGGGTTGCCTTGCCAAAAAGGGCTAAGAAAGCAAAAACCATCGCCATCACTCAGATTCGAGAGGTAACACCCTTAGCTATCCAAGTACCATTCGACGACAGGGCACAAGCCCAGGGGGAACCTCAGGCTACACTGGCCACTGAGGTTGAGAGAGTGCCCCCTACCAGGTCTTTGTCAGAAGCTTTATCTGTTAGTCTACATGCTGGTGATAATGCTGAGGGTGCTGATGAGTCTACTGACGAGCCTCGAGAGGAGGTTCGAGAGATTGAAGGTACTGGGATCAGTGATCCAGTACAGACAGAAGTAGAGGAACCACGAGAGGTGGTTCGAGAGATAACAGTGGAAGCTGCATCGGCAACAGAAATCCTGTCTGTTAACTCTGATGAGCTGAATGCTGAAATCACTTCTCAGTTGGATCAACGTACTGAAAATGTGTCTAGCTTGGATGACTTCTCCAGAGTGCTTCGATGGATCAACTGGAGAACAGGTCCGATTGATCAACTGGTTTCGAGAGCAGCAGATATGGTGGCTGAGGAAGACTTTGCTTTAAATTGGTTAAACCTCACTGCAATCCCAGCCACTGAACTTCTGAATCTTGCCCATGAGATGCACGTGACCAAGAGAAATCTTGGTCGATCTGACAAAGGAAAGGGCATAGATGTTGATGCGCAAGAAGCTGAAGACGAGCCTGTAGTGGATCCTGAATTAGAAGCTCAATTTCAAGAAGATATCAGGCTTGCCACTGCATTATCCTTGGGACATCAAGTAGAGGATACGAGAGGTCCAGGAGAGACCTCTGGGATTGCTCGAGATGATTCTGAGAACCCAATACCAACAGCCGCAATCCCCTTGTCCCACCCTCGAATGACAACGATGAAGCTCAGATAGTCCGAGAGGGTGAAGTTCCGTTGCTCACACTGCCGGGTTTTCCTACTGCTCCTGAAATAATTATCATTCCAGACTCATCGGAGCAGACCGAAGTGCAGTCCAATGAGCACCTAGAGCAGATTGCCCCAAGTCCTGCTGGTTCGAGAGGTACTGAGGAGGACGATGCGACCATCGAAGGGGGAAACAGGGAAGCACCTGTCGACACTTCGTCTCCAACCTCACCAGCAGATGACCAAGTTCCCAGCACTGGTTCGAGAAGTGACGCTGAGGGGGAACTTCTATTGGATGGAAACCGGGAAGCGTCCAATACCGAAGAACCCTC
>NC_044918.1:10276865-10279178 GCF_003576645.1 Ipomoea triloba
CACCAGCAGATGACCAAGTTCCCAGCACTGGTTCGAGAAGTGACGCTGAGGGGGAACTTCTATGGATGGAAACCGGGAAGCGTCCAATACCGAAGAACCCTCCCTGGCTGATCCAATCTCAACAGTCGCTGAAGCTGAGGCTCCAGGTTCGAGAGGTGAAGAGCAAGAAGTGATCCATCCCTCAGGTGGAAACCGGGAAGCGCCTAACATGGAGCTACCTTCGCGCTCTGAACCCAGTGTCCCTGCGATCCCTCAGACACTCAATCGAGAGGTGGACTCGCAACTGCAAGTCATGGGTGGAAATTTGGAAGCACCCAAGTCCCCTCCGACAAAAGGTACTTCTCACTTCTCTTCTCCTACTTCTGACTATGATCGACAGGCCGAAGAAGCCTTCATTGGCGAGGTGCGTCAATTCATGGCCGATCACTCTCTGAAAATGGCTCAGATCGAGCGCATACTGACCATTGTTCGCAATGCTGCAATGCCTGCGGCTGGCACAAGTGAATCTCAAGCCAGCCATGACGAACTTCTCGCTGGCACAAGTGAATCTCAAGCCAGCCATGACGAACTTCTCGAACACACAAGTGAATCTCAAGCCAGCCATGACGAACTTCTCGAACAGGCAGTATGATCTCAAGCCAGCCATGACGAACTTCTCGAACAGGCAGTATGGGCTGAGGATGCAGCACACGAACTTCTCGAACAGGCAGTATGGGCTGAGGATGCAGCACAGAAAGCTGCAGATGAAGCTGCTATAGCTCGAGCAGAGGCTGCAGGTGCGAGAGCTGAATTAGCTGAGATACGAGCAGAGCTTCGAGCCTTCCAGTATTCCAGTGAACTTCGACACGATGTGATGAAAGCACTACTCGATGATCTGTCGAACCAAGTGCCTACCCAACTTCAAGCACTCTTCGAAGGTATGTCCACCCTCCTTTCCCGTACTGATGATGCCACCAAGGGGGAAAATAAAGGGAAAAAGGGGGAAAATACACAAGGAAGGACATCAACAACTGGCAAGAAAAGGGCAGCAAGTGAACCAGCTGGACCTCCTCCAAAAGTTCCAAAATCATTGAGCAAACAACTGGAAGAAGCGAAAAGAGCAGAAATCTTAAGGGTCCAGCGTACACTGGAAATGGAGAAAAGGAGAGAAGATGACAGAGAAAGAAGAAGAAAAAGACAAGAACAACAGTCAGAAGAAGAAAGAAAGATCGACCTTGTCATGACAAACTTTAAGTTTGGGAGCAGGGAAGATACTGAACAAATGACAAACTTTAAGTTTGGGAGCAGGGAAGATACTGAACAAAAACTGAACTTTAAGTTTGGGAGCAGGGAAGATACTGAACAAAAACTGAATCTTGAGATATTCAAGCTTCTGAAGATCACTGGAATATCTGTTCACAGCAATATGTCTCCAGAAGAATGCATTGCATGGTGGAAAGATGGAGTGATTGATGGAGAATTCGTGGGGGAAGCTTACAGAAACTACAGGCATCTAGATGTTACAGACGAATACATAAGCCTGGTAAATCCGAAAGACCCCATCAAGACACGAGAAGCCATTAACAAGAAGAGGGAAGCCAACAACAAGAAGTAAGCTCTCGTGGCTCAAACTCCATCTTATTACAGTTTATTGCTGTTTATGTTGTTCTTGGTCCTATATGTTTTTGGTTTAAACTTTTCTACTAAGCTCAGTTATGTAAACATTCCCTTAATCTCAAATATATATATCTTTTGCTGGGGGTGTTGTGTGAATTTGCTTATTCATGCTTTAGTAGAATAATTGTCAAACTTACCATATGCGCTGAAAATAAAATCTATGTTTATCCTCTATCAAATCAGCCATATAGAGTAAGTATAAGTGTTGGCATCATCAAAAAGGTGGAAATTGTTAGGAACATAATGTATTAGGTTTTGATGATACCAAAAATGTAATTTAGAATCCCCTAAAGTCTCGAAAGATAGGAATCAATGTAAGTTCGACAAGTAAACTAAGAGCGAAAATACAACCGGGTAACTTGAGCTCAACTTGGAAAATATTTAAGCTTGAGGTAAACTTGTATGAACATCTTAGAAGACTCGTGTTGTAATTTCATAGATAGAACAGTAGAAGGCACGAGACGACACTGGAGGAATAAGGGTCTGCGAGACATCAACTACGTTTCGAGACATAAGCAGAGTTCGAGAGGTAGTACCTCTCGATACAACAATCTAGTTCGAGACATAAGCAGAATTCGAGAGGTAGGACCTCTCGATACAACAATCCAGTTCAAGACATCATCTTTGGTCTCGATAAACTGACATTTCTCCAAAAGG
>NC_044918.1:10281255-10284174 GCF_003576645.1 Ipomoea triloba
CATATAAACACACCTCTCGAACTAACTCAAACTCGTGCTAACTAAAAGGGGATAACTTTTCCGCTGCGCATAAAACTTTGTCTTCACCTCGTGAGGTATCGAACCTAAACATCCTGAGTTCAATACACACGAGAGGTCGAAAAGATTTGCAAAATCTTATACAAGTCTATTCACCCCCCCCCCTCTAGACTTGTACCCCATCCCCTTGGGACCAACAGACTTAGGCCTTTTTACGTCTTAAGAAGAAAAGGATGGTTTGGAATTTTGTAGTCAAGAGTTGACCAGTCGCCCTTCCTCGCGAATTCGATCGACTTAGGCCTTTTCTGGCCTTAAAAAGAAAAGAGAGGTTTGGAGTTTTGTAGTAAGGAACTGGCCAGTCGCCTTCCCTGCGAAATCGGTCGACTTAGGACTTTTTAGGCCTTAAGAAGAAAATGGATGTTTGGAGTTTTTGCAATCAGGAGCTGACCTGTCACCCTTCCTTGTGAATTCGGTAGACTTAGGCCTTTTTAGGCCTACAAAGAAAAGGGAGGTTTGGAGTTTTGCAGTTTGGAATTGACCAGTCGCCCTTCCTTTCAAATTAGGTCAACTTAGGCCTTTTCAAGCCTTAAGAATAAAAGTAAGGTTTGGAGTTTTGCAGTCAGGACCTTACCAGTCGCCCTTCCTTAGAAATTAGGTCAACTTCGGCCTTTTTAGGCCTTAAGAAGAAAAGGGAGGTTTAGAGTTTTGTAGTAGGTGCTGGCTAGTCATCCTTCCTTTTGAATTCGGTCGGCTTAGGCCTTTCCAGGATTTAAGAACAAAAGGGAAGTTTTGAGTTTTATAGTCAAGAGTTGGCCAGTTGTCATTCCTTGCGAAGTTAGTCGACATAGCCCTTTTCAGGCCTTAAGAAGAAAATAGAGGTTTGGAGTTTTGTAGTCAAGAGCCGACTAGTCACTATTCCTTGCGAAGTTAGTCGACTTAGGCCTTTTCAGGCCTTAAGAAGAAAATGGAGGTTTAGAGTATTGTAGTTAGGAGCTGGCCAGTCGCCCTTCCTTGCGAAGTCGGTCGACTTAGGCCTTTTTAGGCCTTAAGAAGAAAAAGGTGGTATGAAATTTTGTAGTCAGGAGCTGACCAGTCGTCCTTCCTTGCGAATTCGATCAACTCAGGCGTTTTCAGGCCTTAAAAGAAAATGGTGGTTTGGAGTTTTGTAGTAAGGAATAGGAACTAGCCAGTCGCCCTCCCTTGCGAAGTCAGTCAACTTATGACTTCTTAGGCCTTAAGAGGAAAAATGGAGGGTTTAGAGATTTGTAGTAAGATCTGATTAGTCTCCCTTCCGTGTGAATTTGGTTGACTTAGGCCATTTCAGGACTTAAGAAGAAATTGAAGGGTTGGACTTTTGTAGTCAAGAGCTAACCAATTGCCCTTCCTTGCGAATTTGGTTAACTTAGACCTTTTCAGACCTTAAGAAGAAAAGAGAAGTTTGGAGTTTTTACAGTCTAGAGCTGGCCAGTCGCCCTTCCTTGCGAATTCGGTCGACTTAGCCCTTTTCAGGCCTTAAGAAGAAAAAGGGTGGTTTGGAGTTTTGAAGTCAAGAGCTGACCATTCGCCCTTCCTTGCGAAGTATGTCGACTTAGGCCTTTTCAGGCCTTAAGAAAAAAATGGAGGTTTCAAGTTTTGCAGTTAAGAGCTGACTAGTCGCCCTTCCTTGCGATGTCGATCGACTTTGGCCTGATTAGGCCTTAAGAAGAGATGGGAGGTTCAGAATTCCCAGTTAGGAGCTAGCCAGTCGCCCTTTTGGGCGAGGTCATTCACGTCGGGCAGTCAGTCCAGGCTAATGAGGGACTTAACAAAATGTGTAGACTCAAAATGTAAAAGCGAATAGATGAATGACGGACAATAAAATAAACTGTATTATCAAAAAAACCTCCTCTGGTTGATTGGCTAGTAGTCTTCTCCATTAGTCTAGTAAAGGTGTCACTTGGAGCAACAATAGCAGTAGTAGCTGGGCGGCGTCTTGGCAGACCGCCGGCTGTCTCTTCCTCCTCTTCCAAGTCTAGGAGGGAAGTCGTGGCGTCGCCAACCAGAGTTTGGCGATTTGTGACAAAGTCCAGGTTATCGGTATCCAACGGGATATGCTGGCCACCATGTTGTCCTACCCGCCTGCTGGTTTAGAACCGCATCCCCCTGGTGAGGTGCAGTGGTAGCTGGGGGGTTATTCGGCTCCTCTAGGGCAACTAGCAGTCCATAGTGATGCGGGCTGAAGACGATGAAGCCAGCAGCCAAGTTAGAGTAGATCTCCTTCTGGATGTCCACTATCCCCAGCTGATAGTCTTCAGTGCCGAGATCAGTCGAGAACATCTGACCCGCGGGAGTGGCCAACCAGGCCTTGAAAATCCACTCTGCGTGCGCTTGGGCGTATTCCTCGGCATCCCGCCTAAACTCCTTCGACTCCCCAAAGACAGTCTACGCTACCAGGCGAGCAGTCTACAGCTCCACCATCAGATGCTCATCCCGCCTTTGCTCGGCTTCCAAAGCAAAGGCAGATTGGGCCAATTGGAAATTCATTTCTTCCATTTGCTAGCCATGATCGGCCCAAGCAACATGCATGACTAGGGACGGCAATTCAACCTAACCCCGACGGGGGCATGTTCAGGGAATTATTTCGGGGAATGGGGAGAAATTCCACATCTCCGCTGGGGATGGGGAGGGTATTCCCCGCCCCGACCCCAACCCCGATCCCCGTCTCGTCTCCGATTTTTCGTATATAATATATGTATATATATATGTATATATGTATATATGTATGTATACATATATATGTATATGTGTATGTACATATATATGTATATGTACATCTACATATATATGTACATACACATATACATATATATGTATACATACACATATACATATATATGTATACATACACATATACATATATAT
>NC_044918.1:10284604-10320514 GCF_003576645.1 Ipomoea triloba
AGGTGGAGTAACAAGAAGCGGGGCGAAAAACCTGAGGCTTGAGGCGGGCTTCGTGATCAAAGCTCAAGCGCTCGATATTGTACTAAAAAGGGAAGTTTTAGTGCAATCCTTCCAGGGAGTTTCTGGAAGAAGAGTGGACGTAGGCGGGTTGGCCGAACCACTTAAAAATCTCTCTCGCATTTACTTTCTGTATTTATCTCTCGCTAACCTCTCGATTGCACTGCATATAAACACACCTCTCGAACTAACTCAAACTCGTGCTAACTAAAAGGGGATAACTTTTCCGCTGCGCATAAAACTTTGTCTTCACCTCGTGAGGTATCGAACCTAAACATCCTGAGTTCAATACACACGAGAGGTCGAAAAGATTTGCAAAATCTTATACAAGTCTATTCACCCCCCCCCCTCTAGACTTGTACCCCATCCCCTTGGGACCAACAGACTTAGGCCTTTTTACGTCTTAAGAAGAAAAGGATGGTTTGGAATTTTGTAGTCAAGAGTTGACCAGTCGCCCTTCCTCGCGAATTCGATCGACTTAGGCCTTTTCTGGCCTTAAAAAGAAAAGAGAGGTTTGGAGTTTTGTAGTAAGGAACTGGCCAGTCGCCTTCCCTGCGAAATCGGTCGACTTAGGACTTTTTAGGCCTTAAGAAGAAAATGGATGTTTGGAGTTTTTGCAATCAGGAGCTGACCTGTCACCCTTCCTTGTGAATTCGGTAGACTTAGGCCTTTTTAGGCCTACAAAGAAAAGGGAGGTTTGGAGTTTTGCAGTTTGGAATTGACCAGTCGCCCTTCCTTTCAAATTAGGTCAACTTAGGCCTTTTCAAGCCTTAAGAATAAAAGTAAGGTTTGGAGTTTTGCAGTCAGGACCTTACCAGTCGCCCTTCCTTAGAAATTAGGTCAACTTCGGCCTTTTTAGGCCTTAAGAAGAAAAGGGAGGTTTAGAGTTTTGTAGTAGGTGCTGGCTAGTCATCCTTCCTTTTGAATTCGGTCGGCTTAGGCCTTTCCAGGATTTAAGAACAAAAGGGAAGTTTTGAGTTTTATAGTCAAGAGTTGGCCAGTTGTCATTCCTTGCGAAGTTAGTCGACATAGCCCTTTTCAGGCCTTAAGAAGAAAATAGAGGTTTGGAGTTTTGTAGTCAAGAGCCGACTAGTCACTATTCCTTGCGAAGTTAGTCGACTTAGGCCTTTTCAGGCCTTAAGAAGAAAATGGAGGTTTAGAGTATTGTAGTTAGGAGCTGGCCAGTCGCCCTTCCTTGCGAAGTCGGTCGACTTAGGCCTTTTTAGGCCTTAAGAAGAAAAAGGTGGTATGAAATTTTGTAGTCAGGAGCTGACCAGTCGTCCTTCCTTGCGAATTCGATCAACTCAGGCGTTTTCAGGCCTTAAAAGAAAATGGTGGTTTGGAGTTTTGTAGTAAGGAATAGGAACTAGCCAGTCGCCCTCCCTTGCGAAGTCAGTCAACTTATGACTTCTTAGGCCTTAAGAGGAAAAATGGAGGGTTTAGAGATTTGTAGTAAGATCTGATTAGTCTCCCTTCCGTGTGAATTTGGTTGACTTAGGCCATTTCAGGACTTAAGAAGAAATTGAAGGGTTGGACTTTTGTAGTCAAGAGCTAACCAATTGCCCTTCCTTGCGAATTTGGTTAACTTAGACCTTTTCAGACCTTAAGAAGAAAAGAGAAGTTTGGAGTTTTTACAGTCTAGAGCTGGCCAGTCGCCCTTCCTTGCGAATTCGGTCGACTTAGCCCTTTTCAGGCCTTAAGAAGAAAAAGGGTGGTTTGGAGTTTTGAAGTCAAGAGCTGACCATTCGCCCTTCCTTGCGAAGTATGTCGACTTAGGCCTTTTCAGGCCTTAAGAAAAAAATGGAGGTTTCAAGTTTTGCAGTTAAGAGCTGACTAGTCGCCCTTCCTTGCGATGTCGATCGACTTTGGCCTGATTAGGCCTTAAGAAGAGATGGGAGGTTCAGAATTCCCAGTTAGGAGCTAGCCAGTCGCCCTTTTGGGCGAGGTCATTCACGTCGGGCAGTCAGTCCAGGCTAATGAGGGACTTAACAAAATGTGTAGACTCAAAATGTAAAAGCGAATAGATGAATGACGGACAATAAAATAAACTGTATTATCAAAAAAACCTCCTCTGGTTGATTGGCTAGTAGTCTTCTCCATTAGTCTAGTAAAGGTGTCACTTGGAGCAACAATAGCAGTAGTAGCTGGGCGGCGTCTTGGCAGACCGCCGGCTGTCTCTTCCTCCTCTTCCAAGTCTAGGAGGGAAGTCGTGGCGTCGCCAACCAGAGTTTGGCGATTTGTGACAAAGTCCAGGTTATCGGTATCCAACGGGATATGCTGGCCACCATGTTGTCCTACCCGCCTGCTGGTTTAGAACCGCATCCCCCTGGTGAGGTGCAGTGGTAGCTGGGGGGTTATTCGGCTCCTCTAGGGCAACTAGCAGTCCATAGTGATGCGGGCTGAAGACGATGAAGCCAGCAGCCAAGTTAGAGTAGATCTCCTTCTGGATGTCCACTATCCCCAGCTGATAGTCTTCAGTGCCGAGATCAGTCGAGAACATCTGACCCGCGGGAGTGGCCAACCAGGCCTTGAAAATCCACTCTGCGTGCGCTTGGGCGTATTCCTCGGCATCCCGCCTAAACTCCTTCGACTCCCCAAAGACAGTCTACGCTACCAGGCGAGCAGTCTACAGCTCCACCATCAGATGCTCATCCCGCCTTTGCTCGGCTTCCAAAGCAAAGGCAGATTGGGCCAATTGGAAATTCATTTCTTCCATTTGCTAGCCATGATCGGCCCAAGCAACATGCATGACTAGGGACGGCAATTCAACCTAACCCCGACGGGGGCATGTTCAGGGAATTATTTCGGGGAATGGGGAGAAATTCCACATCTCCGCTGGGGATGGGGAGGGTATTCCCCGCCCCGACCCCAACCCCGATCCCCGTCTCGTCTCCGATTTTTCGTATATAATATATGTATATATATATGTATATATGTATATATGTATGTATACATATATATGTATATGTGTATGTACATATATATGTATATGTACATCTACATATATATGTACATACACATATACATATATATGTATACATACACATATACATATATATGTATACATACACATATACATATATATGTATACATACACATATACATATATATATATACATATACATATATATATACATATATATATATATATATATATATATATATATATATATATATATATATATATATATATATATATATATATATATATATATATATATATATATATATATATATATATATATATATATATATATATATATATATATATATATATATATATATATATATATATATATATATATATATATATATATATATATATATATATATATATATATATATATATATATATATATATATATATATATATATATATATATATATATATATATATATATATATATATATATATATATATATATATATATATATATATATATATATATATATATATATATATATATATATATATATATATATATATATATATATATATATATATATATATATATATATATATATATATATATATATATATATATATATATATATATATATATATATATATATATATATATATATATATATATATATATATATATATATATATATATATATATATATATATATATATATATATATATATATATATATATATATATATATATATATATATATATATATATATATATATATATATATATATATATATATATATATATATATATATATATATATATATATATATATATATATATATATATATATATATATATATATATATATATATATATATATATATATATATATATATATATATATATATATATATATATATATATATATATATATATATATATATATATATATATATATATATATATATATATATATATATATATATATATATATATATATATATATATATATATATATATATATATATATATATATATATATATATATATATATATATATATATATATATATATATATATATATATATATATATATATATATATATATATATATATATATATATATATATATATATATATATATATATATATATATATATATATATATATATATATATATATATATATATATATATATATATATATATATATATATATATATATATATATATATATATATATATATATATATATATATATATATATATATATATATATATATATATATATATATATATATATATATATATATATATATATATATATATATATATATATATATATATATATATATATATATATATATATATATATATATATATATATATATATATATATATATATATATATATATATATATATATATATATATATATATATATATATATATATATATATATATATATATATATATATATATATATATATATATATATATATATATATATATATATATATATATATATATATATATATATATATATATATATATATATATATATATATATATATATATATATATATATATATATATATATATATATATATATATATATATATATATATATATATATATATATATATATATATATATATATATATATATATATATATATATATATATATATATATATATATATATATATATATATATATATATATATATATATATATATATATATATATATATATATATATATATATATATATATATATATATATATATATATATATATATATATATATATATATATATATATATATATATATATATATATATATATATATATATATATATATATATATATATATATATATATATATATATATATATATATATATATATATATATATATATATATATATATATATATATATATATATATATATATATATATATATATATATATATATATATATATATATATATATATATATATATATATATATATATATATATATATATATATATATATATATATATATATATATATATATATATATATATATATATATATATATATATATATATATATATATATATATATATATATATATATATATATATATATATATATATATATATATATATATATATATATATATATATATATATATATATATATATATATATATATATATATATATATATATATATATATATATATATATATATATATATATATATATATATATATATATATATATATATATATATATATATATATATATATATATATATATATATATATATATATATATATATATATATATATATATATATATATATATATATATATATATATATATATATATATATATATATATATATATATATATATATATATATATATATATATATATATATATATATATATATATATATATATATATATATATATATATATATATATATATATATATATATATATATATATATATATATATATATATATATATATATATATATATATATATATATATATATATATATATATATATATATATATATATATATATATATATATATATATATATATATATATATATATATATATATATATATATATATATATATATATATATATATATATATATATATATATATATATATATATATATATATATATATATATATATATATATATATATATATATATATATATATATATATATATATATATATATATATATATATATATATATATATATATATATATATATATATATATATATATATATATATATATATATATATATATATATATATATATATATATATATATATATATATATATATATATATATATATATATATATATATATATATATATATATATATATATATATATATATATATATATATATATATATATATATATATATATATATATATATATATATATATATATATATATATATATATATATATATATATATATATATATATATATATATATATATATATATATATATATATATATATATATATATATATATATATATATATATATATATATATATATATATATATATATATATATATATATATATATATATATATATATATATATATATATATATATATATATATATATATATATATATATATATATATATATATATATATATATATATATATATATATATATATATATATATATATATATATATATATATATATATATATATATATATATATATATATATATATATATATATATATATATATATATATATATATATATATATATATATATATATATATATATATATATATATATATATATATATATATATATATATATATATATATATATATATATATATATATATATATATATATATATATATATATATATATATATATATATATATATATATATATATATATATATATATATATATATATATATATATATATATATATATATATATATATATATATATATATATATATATATATATATATATATATATATATATATATATATATATATATATATATATATATATATATATATATATATATATATATATATATATATATATATATATATATATATATATATATATACATATATATGTATACATACACATATACATATATATGTATACATACACATATACATATATATATATACATATACATATATATATACATATATATATACATATATATATACATATATATATATACATATATATACATATATATATGTATATATATATGTATATATGATCGCGTTCAGGTGAGAACCACCCGCCCATGAAAGAACTGAGAACGCTTCTCAGCGCGCCACGTGTCCCAAATGTAGTTGCACCTAACGTTATAACTAGGGGCACCTAACGTTGTAACTAGATGCACCTAGGTGCATAAATGTTAACAAGGTAAATTACTTGCACTTGTTATAACTAGGTGGTGCACCTAGGTTGCAACTGAATTGTACACAGATGCAACTGAATTGTACAATGAGCATTAATACTAAGTGCACCTAATGTTATAACTAGGTGCACCTAGGTTGCATCTAGGATGCATGAATGTTAACAAGGTAAATTACTTGCAGTTATAAGTGAAAATAGGTGTAGAAGTGCAAGTAAAATGTATTGTAGGTACAAGTAAACTGTACGCTGAGCTCAATACTAAGTGCACCTAATGTTAAAACTAGTTGCACCTAACGTTATAAGTGGGTGCACCTAGGTACATGAATGTTAACAAGTAATGTTGTAGTTTAGTGGTGGTGGATTGAAGGATAAAACGTGGAAGAAGTTCCCCAAGTGTCGTGTTCTCAAGAAAGACAAATTGGAGAAAAGAGTCACTAGAACTACGAAAAGACACTTGAATCATGAAAAGAAGGATGGCAAAAATGAATCTAAAGTAGAACAATTAAAGAGAACAAGAGGTTGGATGCCTTAATTAGCCTTTGCGAAAACGAGGTTTGGGTTCGATCACGGGAGCCCACGGTACCTTAGCTTCACCGAGTGGTGTCACACTCGAGCTCCCAAGTCCTCATTGGGTTAGGGCATTTCGTCAAACATGTGGTCTACCACTCCTCCTGGACCTCATCCTTCCGAATAGAGAGCAGGGATGTGGTTGAATCGGACTCGTGAGGATTCGCTATCGCGCAATCCACACTTTCCCTCAACTAGAACATCAAATCATAAAGAACATCAACCACACAAGACTAAGCCCTACTTCATCATTTCCTCAATCTTTTGGAAGAATTTCAACTAATCAATCACAAACTCTAATTTGGGGCAAACAAACCCCTCAATTAATCTACTCAAACATTACTCAAATCAAATGAAACAAACAAAAGATAGCAACAAGAAAATTGAATGGAAATAGTAATGCAATTAAGAAAAGCAAGAGTAGAAAAGAGATACCAATTTAATCCAACAAATCCTATTACATCTTCACTTCCATAGCATCAATCTAGCTAAATCTACCCTTGAATAAGAAATCTAACACCAGGGATTGTGGGGAAATTGTAACACCACTGATTTTTGGGCACCTTAAAATTATTTTACTAGTTGTTGTATCCTTAAATTGGTCCATTTTAAATTATTCTATCATATTATTTGGCTCAAATTATATTAAAATTATTTTATTACTCTTCTCAAGATTTTTCTAGTTTCCAAATAATTGTTTCCTAATTTTATTTTATTCCTTGGACTCCAAGTTTGACCGTATCATCCTAAACCCATATTATTCTTTAAGTCTTATGATTCCCTAATCTTAGTATACGTATAATATTGTCCCTAAACCTAATTTTCTATTTCCTAATCCTAGCTTAGGATTATACGTACAATATGTACATTCTTTTCCAACTTAATATTATGTAATTAAGTATATATCTACAGCTAGTACATGAGTTCCATAATTATTTATATATATATATATATATATATATATATATATATATATATATTTATTTATTTATTTATTTATTTATTTATATGCACGGCAGTGTATTTATATATTTATTTATTATTTATTTCATAGTTTACCTAATTATTTTTTCCCTCTATAAATATTCTCCATGAGTTAACCCTAGGTCCATCATATATTCCTCCTCTCCCATATTCTCTCTGAAATAAAACCCTAGCCTTCTCTTTGTTCATCATCAATTCAAGAATTAGAGGTTAAGGATCATCAAGTTTAGGTGGTTAATTTTGGACTTTCGAGGTAAGATTTATGTCTACTCAAAATTTGTTTACCCCACAATAAAAACTCATTTTTCTTCCTAAGTGTTTATGTGTAAAATTCTTTATGAAAATCCCTTGATAATTTAATTGTGTTTGGTGTTCGCAGAATTCGCATCACGTAGGTATATACATGTATAAATATGTTATTTATAATACAACATTAATAGTAATCTTTGTCTCTGGTTGTACATGCGAATATGTATGTTGTGTCTACATATAATAATGATTAAGTAAAAATTTTAATTGGTTTTGTAGTATATATATATTTAATGTACTGTGAGTATAATATAATATGATGTATATGACGCATGCTATATATTCTGTAATTGATAGGACGTGGGTAATTGCATTGTATGTTCTAAATTGTATAAATATGTTGTCTGTGCGAATTGAGTGCATAATTTGTATAAACCATATTGATAAGCAGGACATTAAGTACACAACGTGAATATGTGTGATAATGCTAGCTATATATATATTTGTGCTCTACTGTGTGTTGCGCATATGTTTATATATAATATTTAGTAAATTTTGTATTCTAGAAGTGCGTACATGTATCTCTTGTTGAAACTGTGTGCATGTAGCATTAGATGTAATATGAAAATATTCATACGTTCTTTATTCATGGAATTACCAGTACATGATATATGGTGTGATTAATTTGGTAGATGGTATGGGTGTATTTAGAGTAATATTATATTTAATTAATTTTGGACATGGAGGATTTATACTTGGATTTTTCTTGTGAGTTTGGTCTCTCACGATTGGTTATGAGGTGGTGGAAGTCCACAATTTGGTTATATTGATACATACCGGAGTGGGCCGGATAGTTAATCCCACGATTGATTATGGATATGGAGTCTACTTTACATACCGGTGTGGGCCGGATAGTTAATCCCACAGACTCTTTGAGTTCGTTCTACCCATTGGTGTAGGTCTCCCATTGGGGGTATGCATACTTAAGGAATTGACCTCGGGCCAACTGTGTGGGTCTCCGGTTGGTTTTTCTTTTGGTCACTGGGGCCGAAGTAATGGCTCTTGCCTGGTATTTCTCCTCTTTTTGGACAAAAGTAGTTAAAGATGGTTAAGTGTGAACATCCTATTGTGGTGGAGTAATATAAGTATTATATATTATATGTTGGTAGTAGTGTATTCAGTAGCATGTTCTTATGTGATTTTATATGATGGCTTATTTGCACACCTGACATATATCTAGCATGTTGAGCTTCATATCATGCATGAGAAAATTTAAAATAACAAAGATAAGTTTATAATGGGTTACATGATGTGCCATTTATGTGTCGTGTGTTTTAGGTGCTATGTGCAAAATGTTTTACGGGGTGGAGTAAGTCTTACAAGCTTTATGCTGAATTTGTTTCTTTGTGTTCTTTTTCCTTAACTCTTTTTGCAGGTGATGTTGCATAAGCACTGGGCATGTGAGCGAATCACCTAGAGATTTATTAATAATTTATTAGTTATTTATATTAGTTGGATTAATAGTTTCGATTAGACTCGATTATTAGTTGTTTTTGATTAGTACCTACCTTGGAATATTATTATTTTTAATGAATATTTTTTTGAACCTTATATCATGAGTTGTCTTTGGTTAGTTGTTTTAGCCTGTGCGTTTAGATATAAGTTGTATCTAAACGTGGCGGTAGCATCCCTATTTTCTATAGTTTTGGTTTTGGGCTTCCGCAATCATGAGATATTTTTAATTAAATAAATCCATTTTTAAACAAAAATTTAGTTATGAAAATGGGGGTGTTACAAATTGGTATCAGAGCCTAGGTTTTGAGATCTTAGGTATAGGATTTAAAAATTGGAATAATCGCGGTGAGGAAGTGTGATTTTGCTTCTGCATTTGCATTTTATGTGATTTTAGTAACTTGTTATAATATTTCAATCTTGGTGGATTATTAAATTTATATGATTTTCTGTGTGGTGGATTATATTTTCTAGATAAATGGTGGAGTTGTATATTTGGCTGAGCATGAAAGTTGGACCACTTTGAAATATAGAATTGTTATGGGTAATTTGATTATGAGTTATTTGGTTATTTATTTATTGATTGCTTTAGTAGAGGCTTGTTTAGTAGTGGTGGACTTGTTAAGATCTCTAGTGATTGTATTTTCGCTAGTGGCCTTTCCTTTAGATGCTAGATTAAGCATTTGAATTGAGTGCAATCCCTTAAGCGGTAACGCTGTTAATTGTGTTGTAGAAGAATCATCATGCCACCTCGAAGAGACATAGCTGCTAACACAAGTGGTAATGGTGGGGATGAGGCTAACACTCCCACTAATGCCCAATTAGCTCATGGACTTCAACAGCTGACACAGTTGACTCAGACTTTGGGTGCTACGCTACTTCAAAATGGCAATGGAAATGATGTGGCTAAAAAGGTTGCTAGTCGCAATCCTCCCTATTATGGCGGACAAGAAGATCCTCGTGTGCTTGAGGATTGGATAAGAGCTTTTGATAAGTTATTGGATACTATTGGTTGTCCTGTAGATCAGAAGGTGGAGGTTGTTGTGTACTACTTGCAACAAGAAGCTGATATTTGGTGGGCAAATAATGGGCAGGTTCTTCGTCAACAACTTGGCTTTGACTGGGAAGCCTTCAAGACCGCTATGAGGGATCGATTCTACCCTGAGCATGTTAAGGCCTCAATGTATGAGGAGTTCTTGCACTTGAAGCAAGGCAATTCATCTATGCAAGAGTATCATGCGAAATTCTTGGAACTTGCTCGTTTTGCATCTAAGTTGGTCCCTGATGAGGTTAGTAACGTAGAGAAATTCATTAGGGGGCTAACTTTTGGGATTCAAAAGGTGATTTGCGTCCTTGGATGTCAAACACTGAATGAGGCATACAAAAAAGCTGCTAACCTTTACCGTGTGGAGTTAATTCAAAGAGAAGCGAACATGAAGAGTAAGAAGAGAGTAGAAAGCAATGTGGAAGAAAACAAACAAGGGGATAAAAGGCCAAGGTTTAACAATCAAGGGTCAAACAAGGGGTTTCAAAACAATAAGGGCAATGGAGGCTATCATGGTGACAATAGGCAAGAAAATCAAGGGTGGAAACACAATGGAACTGAGAGGTATCATTACTGTAAGAGATGTGGGAATGGATACCCTGGGAAAGATTGCGAAGGAAATCTAGTGAAATGCTTCAAATGCCAAAAGATGGGACATCGATCTTATGAATGTTATTCACAGCAAAATGGGAACCAACAAGGCCAAAGATCTAATGGCAATGAAGGAAATCAAAGAGGACCTAGACCTAACAATAATGGGACTGGAAACCGAAATCATAATGGTGGAGGCAACAATGGAAATAAAAATTGGAACAATCAAGTAGTTGATAATGGAGGCCAAAACAACAATGATGGGAACAACAATCGAGGGAGGATCTTCATCATGAATAGAACTCAAGCTGAGGCCAGTGATGTGGTTCCTGGTACTTTAAATAGTGTCCCATACTTTCAAATTTAGTTGGCATCGGTGAAAACTTTGAATTTGTTTGCTTATTTATTTGTTTAGCTACTTGCTTATTCTCTTAGTGTTAATTGATAGATTGTTTTGGAGAATGGTGTGGCTTGGGTAAGGACTTGCATGAAAGTTACGGGGACGTAACTTTATTTCTTAGGAGGGGAGAGTGTAACACCGTTGTTTTCCTATATTTGACTAAGTGTTTTTCTATATCTTGATTGCCTTTTGTTCAATATGTCGTGGATTATGTTAAGTAATGTGTTGGTTGTGGTGTGCTTGTGGCTTTGCTATCATTTAGTGTGGTTGAGGTTGTTATTTGTGCTTCGAGGACGAAGCATCCTTTAAGGGGGGAAGGATGTAACACCACTGATTTTTGGGCACCTTAAAATTATTTTACTAGTTGTTGTATCCTTAAATTGGTCCATTTTAAATTATTCTATCATATTATTTGGCTCAAATTATATTAAAATTATTTTATTACTCTCCTCAAGATTTTTCTAGTTTCCAAATACTTGTTTCCTAATTTTATTTTATTCCTTGGACTCCAAGTTTGATCGTATCATCCTAAACCCATATTATTCTTTATGTCTTATGATTCCCTAATCCTAGTATACGTATAATATTGTCCCTAAACCTAATTTTCTATTTCCTAATCCTAGCTTAGGATTATACGTACAATATGTACATTCTTTTCCAACTTAATATTATGTAATTAAGTATATATCTACAGCTAGTACACGAGTTCCCTAATTATTTAAATATATATATATATATATATATATATATATATATATATATATTTATATGCACGGCAGTGTATTTATATATTTATTTATTATTTATTTCGTAGTTCATATATTCCTCCTCTCCCATATTCTCTCTGAAATAAAACCCTAGCCTTCTCTTTGTTCATCATCAATTCAAGAATTAGAGGTTAAGGATCATCAAGTTTAGGTGGTTAATTTTGGACTTTCGAGGTAAGATTTATGTCTACTCAAAATTTGTTTACCCCACAATAAAAACTCATTTTTCTTCCTAAGTGTTTATGTGTAAAATTCTTTATGAAAATCCCTTGATAATTTAATTGTGTTTGGTGTTCGCAGAATTCGCATCACGTAGGTATATACATGTATAAATATGTTATTTATAATACAACATTAATAGTAATCTTTGCCTCTGGTTGTATGTGCGAATATGTATGTTGTGTCTACATATAATAATGATTAAGTAAAAATTTTAATTGGTTTTGTAGTATATATATATTTAATGTACTGTGAGTATAATATAATATGATGTATATGACGCATGCTATATATTCTGTAATTGATAGGACGTGGGTAATTGCATTGTATGTTCTAAATTGTATAAATATGTTGTCTGTGCGAATTGAGTGCATAATTTGTATAAACCATATTGATAAGCAGGACATTAAGTACACAACGTGAATATGTGTGATAATGCTAGCTATATATATATTTGTGCTCTACTGTGTGTTGCGCATATGTTTATATATAATATTTAGTAAATTTTGTATTCTAGAAGTGCGTACATGTATCTCTTGTTGAAACTGTGTGCATGTAGCATTAGATGTAATATGAAAATATTCATAGGTTCTTTATTCATGGAATTACCAGTACATGATATATGGTGTGATTAATTTGGTAGATGGTATGGGTGTATTTAGAGTAATATTATATTTAATTAATTTTGGACATGGAGGATTTATACTTGGATTTTTCTTGTGAGTTTGGTCTCTCACGATTGGTTATGAGGTGGTGGAAGTCCACAATTTGGTTATATTGATACATACCGGAGTGGGCCGGATAGTTAATCCAACGATTGATTATGGATATGGAGTCTACTTTACATACCGGTGTGGGCCGGATAGTTAATCCCACAGACTCTTTGAGTTCGTTCTACCCATTGGTGTAGGTCTCCCATTGTGGGTATGCATACTTAAGGAATTGATCTCGGGCCAACTGTGTGGGTCTCCGGTTGGTTTTTCTTTTGGTCACTGGGGCCGAAGTAATGGCTCTTGCCTGGTATTTCTCCTCTTTTTGGACAAAAGTAGTTAAAGATGGTTAAGTGTGAACATCCTATTGTGGTGGAGTAGTATAAATATAATATATTATATGTTGGTAGTAGTGTATTCAGTAGCATGTTCTTATGTGATTTTATATGATGGCTTATTTGCACACCTGGCATATATCTAGCATGTTTAGCTTCATATCATGCATGAAAAAATTTAAAATAACAAAGATAAGTTTATAAGGGACATGATGTGTCATTTATGTGTCGTGTGTTTTAGGTGCTATGTGCAAAATGTTTTACGGGGTGGAGTAAGTCTTACAAGCTTTATGCTGAATTTGTTTCTTTGTGTTCTTTTTCCTTAACTCTTTTTGCAGGTGATGTTGCATAAGCACTGGGCATGTGAGCGAATCACCTAGAGATTTATTAATAATTTATTAGTTATTTATATTAGTTGGATTAATAGTTTCGATTAAAGTCGATTATTAGTTGTTTTTTATTAGTACCTACCTTGGGATATTATTATTTTTAATGAATATTTTTTTGAACCTTATATCATGAGTTGTCTTTGGTTAGTTGTTTTAGCCTGTGCGTTTAGATATAAGTTGTATCTAAACGTGGCGGTAGCATCCCTATTTTCTATAGTTTTGGTTTTGGCCTTCCGCAATCATGAGATATTTTTAATTAAATAAATCCATTTTTAAACAAAAATTTAGTTATGAAAATGGGGGTGTTACAGAAATTTCCCCTAAAGGGGAGAGAACATTCAAAATCAGATCTAAACTAAATTGGGGATCCCCTCAAAAATGCAGGGGAATGGTTTAAATAGTCTTCCAAAAGTTAAACTCTTGAAATCGCACTTAATGGTCTGGTCCATGCCAGCTCTACGCGTGGAGGCATGGCGTGGAACCCTACTGGAAATCTTCCACGCGTGGGGGAGACGTGGATCAACCCCGGCTAGTTTGCTTCTCCATTTGTTCCTTCTTTTCAGCCTCGGGTCTTGTTCTGTCCTGCGGGAATGACTTCGAAACATAATGTAAAGCCGAGTTTGCAGATTTGGTCACATCAGAGTCTTTTATGCATGAAATAATTACAAATTGGTGACAAAAACCGCGCATTAATTTCCTAAAACTAACCCTAAACTCGATTATTCTTGTCGCTTATCAAAAGTTTCCACACTTAATCCTTGCTTGTCCTCAAGCAATTACTGTATCTAAACTCTAATCACTTAAGTGCCAAGAATAGTTAAGTACTTTTATTAATTGATTGACCAAGTGATATGCGGGTGCTACTGAATGGAGAGGGTGAAATCCCCCATACTATCTACCAACAATGCTAAACACATGCCAATTAAATTTGAAGAATATGCTAAGGGAGCAAAAATCTCATAGAATAAATTTCACAATAAGAAAACCATTCTCACACCTTTCAAGCATGCAAACAATAAGGGATTCACCTTCCATTTTGTAACGGCCTTAAGCCAATCCCACTAGTGGGAATGATGTGTACATTCTAACCAAACATCCAACCTTACGCCAAAACCTATATGCGCAAAAATAAGTGAGGGTAAGGGCATGGACCGCTCACCGCCATGGCTTGGGCGGTACTCTTTCTTCTCAACCCCCTCGGATCTCGTTCTCGAGCTACCCGACTTCACATGGAGCTCCATGCTTTTTCGAAGGTCAGTGCAATGAGTGCCCGAATCCAAGCGGGGTGGCTCACCTCCTCTCAATTTTCTCATCTCCTAGGATCTCTCTGGGATATCCAACTTCACGTAGATCTCTACACTTTTTTGAAGAACAGTACAATGGTTGCCCCTTATCCTAGCGAGACGGCTAACCTCGGATCTTATCTCTAGGAGTGTCATTCTTAGCCTTTTTCATTTCACCATTTCAACCCCTCATGCCTTTTTCTAAGGGATTGGTGATTAAATGTTTTTTAGTACAAAAATCTAACATATAAAATATTTTTAGTGGTATCGTTGTAAATTAAATTTTCCTTCTTGTAGTTGATCTTTGGTGAAAGTCTCGTTATGCTTTTCTTTCTTTTGGTTGATCATTTGGTGAAAATATTGTTGCGTACGTAATACGTGAAAAATAGAAGAGAAAAGGAAAAACTAGAACGTGTAGATACACTGGAATTCTCATTCATTGCATAACAGAAGAGTTCATACAAAATATATATTCCAGAAAACAAGGAAAATAACTAACCACTAAGATAATGACCACACATTTGAAATAATTATAACACTCTCCCTTGGACATTATCTTCCTATAATCATGCCTCATTAAAAGCCTTGCTAGAAAAAACCCTATATGTGGGAAAAAGCATAGTCAAGGAAAAGAGTACACGATCTATGTATAATCATGTGCAATATTAGTTGCAACATTAAAAACCTTAGACTAAGAATATGGTGGAAAAAACATAACTAAGGGAAATATAGTACAACCAAATGCCTTTAGGCTTAATCTTTAGGATTATGATGGCCTTCTGGACCAATTGATCAATAGGATCTAGAGGTTGTTGCTCCCCCTAAAAGTAACAATCTTCCAAGCCTACGCATCCCAATTTTGTGAACATATTTTTCAAAGGTGGATGTAGGTAGGGACTTGGTGAACAGATCTGTCAGATTGTCACTTGAGCAAACCTTTTGAACAAGAATTTTGCCACTCTTCTGGAGTTCATGTAGATAAAAGAACTTAGGTGCAATGTGTTTTGTAAGGTTTCCCTTAACGTACCCATTACTCATCTGCATAACACATGTTGCATTGTCCTCATACAGGATAGTGGGAATACCATCTTTGCTTTCTATACCGCATGAGCTATTGATATGATGTATGAGAGACCTCAGGCATACACACTCTCATGAAGCCTCATATGGAGGAATAATTTATGAGTTATTAGATGAGGTAGAAACTAAAGTCTGATTAACAAATCTCTATGAAATAGTTGTGCCTCCACAAAGTAAAACATAACCAGTCTGAGATTTGGCACTATGGGGATCAGGCATGTAGCCAACATCTAAATAACCCACCAATGTAATATCCATGTTTTTCTCAAAATAGAGGCCAAGATCTTTTGTACCTTAGAGATATCTGAGGATATGTTTTACTCCATTCTAATGTCTTCTAGTTGGAGATGCACTAAATATAGCTAATAAATTCATTGAAAATGACATATTAGGCTTAGTGCTATTAGCAAGATAGAGTAGAGCCCCAATAGCACTTAGGTAAGGAACTTCAAGTCCTCCTAGCATATCCTCACTATCCTCCCACCATTAGAGTGCTGAGTGGATGAGATTTATCCAAATAAAATCTCTTTAATAATTTGTTTATGTAGTTGGACTGGTGTACAAAAATTCTTTCAGGGAAATGCTTGATCTACAAGAAGCAAAATTTAGTTTTTCCCAAGTCTTTCATTTTAAATTTCATTTTTAAACGTGAGCAGGATTCCATAAGATCATTTTGTGTCTCAACAATATTTATGTCATCGACATAAATAGATATAATGTAGAAACCATATAATGATTTCTTAATAAAGATGCATGGCTAAATCTCATCATTTGCACATCCTTCCTTTTGGAGTAATTCACTTAGACGGTTATACCACATTCTACCCGATTGCTTCAAACCATATAATGACCTCTATAGGTTGATGCTATACATGTTCCGATCATTCATCTCCCTCATCTTGGGGTTTTGAATACCTTCGGGTACTTTCGACGTCTATCAACTGCATATCCAAATTTAATTTTACTGCTAGTGATATCAAATAATGGAACGAAGTGTAATCAATAAAAGGATAATATGTTTGCTTAAAATCAACTCAAGGTCTCTGCGTAAACCCTTGAGTTACTATTCTCGCATTATATCTAACCACCTCATTGTGTTCGTTATTTTCCGTACGAACACCCATTTGGATCCTACTAGGATCATACCTCTCAGGGTAAGTACGGTGGGACCAAACACTTTCCTTTTATTAAGTGAGTTAAGCTCTGCCTCAAGTGTCTCTTTCCATTTTAACCAGTCAAAGCGCTTCCGGCACTCTGTTATTGATTTTGGTTCCGAATCCAAATTATCACGTGAAACTTTAAGGCAATTGCATAGGCAAATGCATCGTCGACGACTGTTAAATCTCTATTATAAGATTTTCCTTTATCAACAAAGTATATGGCAATTTTTATATTAATATCTACCAAATCATTGTCATTTCCCACAGTATTGTGATATGGATATTCCGGATCTCCAGTGTTAATATTATATAGAGAATGTGCAATTTCACTAGGTTCTCCATCTTTAAAACAATTCAAAATTTTTTGGAGTGACTGAGAACTTTTACTAATCCTAGTTTTCCGCGGATTTATATCTTTTGCATCTACTAGTCTCCCACGCTTCTGGCGATGGTGGGGTGTCAGTATGTATACTCGGTTCCTTGGGGACTTCTACTCTTGTTAGAGCATTCTCAACAGGAGTATGGGACGTAGTCATTCTTCTTAAATCAATAAAAGCATCTGACAGGTTATTTGCTAAATCAAATTAATTATCTTCTGAACTTCCAGCTCACTCTGACTAGTACAAGGGTCTAGGTATTGAAGATCATTTTCATCCCATGGAATTTCTCGATATTTCATTAAAGGTGGGCTCTTATCTCCTCCTAATACTAGGAAATGATCTTCAGTGAGGTATGCAGTCTGCATACCTCACAGTAAATTAATCCCCTGTCCTGGTCTTTAGGTATTTAATGATGGAGGGAGACTCATGACCAACATACTTTCGTGTGGTTCATAGAGGTACGATGTATGGGTTGGATAGGGACATAAAATGCAAAACCAAATACACGCCCATAGGAAATATCTGGTTCTGTTCCTTGTACTAGTTGTACGGGGAATAATCATAATATGTAGTTGGCCAGAGTTGTATTAAATCTGGAGCTTGTAATATTACATGTCCCAACAAGTAGTTGGTAAACTAGACTTTCAAAGCAATGGTCTAGCAATAAATTTAATGCACTTAATCAATGATTCCACTAGACCACTCTGATTGTGGACATAAGGTACTGGATGCTCCACTTTAATACCCACCCCCATACAATAATCATCAAATATTTTCGATGTAAATTCTCCCTCCATTCTAACATATTTAATTGGAGAATCAAGAAATTAGGCATTCAATTCAATAATTTTCGCAACAAATTTAGCGAATGCTTTATTTCTTGTAGATAGTAGACTAACGTGAGTCCACCGAGTGGAAGCATCAATAAGGATCATATATATCCGAATGGTCCATATGATGGATGGATTGGTCGACAAATGTCACTCTATAATCTTTGAAGAAAAACATGCGATTCATGTCCAACTTTAGTACGTGATTGGCGAGCAATTAATTTCTCTTTCGCACACGCAACACACGCATATTGTTGTTGAGAAAAAATATGGGAGCTGAGCTAGAAAAATTATGTCCATCTGAGTTAGAAAAATCCGGCCCATCATATGAGGCCTAGTGATGGACCATTTTAATTATGTCCTCACAAGTGCAAGAATCAGTTGTAATATAGTGTGCAAAGAAATGGTCGAGCTCACAAGGAATTGTAAGAATGCAATTTAATAACTTAAAAGAGTGGAAAAAGAGAATTCAAAATAAAGTTTCAAATGCAGTAAATTAAACCAAATGAAGACAAATTAGGAAAATAAAATAAACAAAATCAATGAGATTAAGACAGCGGATAACCAAAGATGAAAGGACTAGGAACATGAATCAATTAGCACTACTAATTTTGCATTTTAGGTCTAATATTTCCAAACAATTAAGGGTTCGTTCTAACTACTATATGACTACTATGTATGACATCCAGAGTAAATAATGTATTATAACTGTTCATATGCTAAAGATATTTATTTAAACAGTTAGCACCCATTAAGCTTATAAGAACTACGGAATACCCGGGTTGTGAACCAAAATAAACAATTAAATAAGACAATCAAATTGTTTACCTTGTTATCTTACAGAGCATTAAATTACTAAAAATGATGTTTACTTAATAAATCCCTCAAACAAACTAATAAAAGCTAAATTGACCAGATTCAACTTAATTAATCTCAGTACAAGACCATAGGATAAAACATAATTGGATTGATAAAATTGAAACATAATTCACTACAAAATATTCATAGTAAACCACTCGTGTTCCTGGGCAATTGAACTAGCAGTGCATCAAAGGAATCGGCAATCGTCAGTTCACGCAACATCACATCTCAAATCACAAGGTAAGTTGAAAACAGTAAAGAATTAAAAGAAAGGGAAATAAAGGTTGTCGTAAAGAGTTATGTTGCTGCTGAAATTAAAGAACTAATATGCCAAATTAAAGCTTGACCAAATATGGACCGGAGGTAAATTCTGTCTCCGCCAATCGAAAGTTGCTGCCGAGAACAGAAATTCCGCTGTCGAAGATAGTTCGATAGAGAGAATAGACTACTGTGAATCTGAAATTGCCAAACCACCGCTGAAATTAAAGCTGCCGCCGGCGGAGCTCTACCGTCATGGATTCTGCATCGCCGAATCGCCAAAAATGATGATCTGCTACCAACCAAGATCTGCCGCAGACCGGAACCAATTTTACACCACCCACCGGAAATCTCCAGCTTTTGGTGAAGAGATGATGTCGATATCTCTTCGATTTTCCCCTCCATATATAATGCTCCAGCTCTAACCGCGCATCATATTTCAGCCCACAATTCACTGCCCTAGAACAAACAGATGCCATGGAGAATTCTTCTGCAAATCTCCTTTTTCATTCCTTCGTTATTGACTTGCAGAAAGAGAAAAATAATTTTATTAAATGGCTCAAGAAATTAAAGGTTTGGCAGAATTCTATAACAAAACTACTTTAATAATTAAAAAAAGACCCTAATGTTCAACGATATTAACAAAACTACTAATAGCAATAATAAATAAAAATAGATATAAAATTAAGAGTTTATTATTAAAATGGTTCATCGACTACTGCAAAATTTCAATTTGGTACTCGACAATTTTTCTTGCCCAATTAAGTCCTCGACTTTGCAAAATTTAACCAGTTTGATCCTCCATTTATTTTACCGTTTGATATCCTTTAAATCGGGACCAATTGGTAATTTCATTATAGTCAATGGACCATTTCAGTCAAAAAATAATTGTCGAAATGGTCCCTTTACTATAGCAAAATTATCAATTTGGTCCCGATTTAACGGTTGTTTAACACCAAAATAAACAGAAGACCAAATTGGTTAAACTTTTTAAAGTCGAGGACTTAATTGGGCAAAAAAAGTTGTCGATAACCAAATTGATAATTTCACAATAGTCAAGGGACAATTTTGGTAATAAACTCTAAAATTAACTAACTACTGCAAATTAACTATGACGTAACCGGTCATGCCATAATTGAAAGGGATGTGGATTTTTAAATGTCATAGTTAATGCATGGCACCCATTACTAGGCTTTATGTAACTATGATATAACCCAAAGGATAGAGAAGAAAACTCTTTAATCTCTTATTTTTGCCAAGCAACAAACTGCTTTATGATGAGATACTCTATTTTATCTAAAGTTTTGGTTTCGATATGGAAACCATTTGACCTAATGTCTTTAAAACTAAGCAAAGTATGCTTAGATTGAGGGTATAAAAGAGCATCTTCAATTATTAATTATGTACCCTTCGGAAAGATCAATGAGGCTCTACTAGAGCGCAAATTATATCATGGACCGTGGTCCACAAAGCATTGTGGACCAAGGGCTGAAACGACGTCGTTTTGTTATTTCATAATCGTTAGATGTAGACGGCGCTGTTAACTATCACCGGCGGCAATTTTTCTTCTTTCAGCTTTCGTTGTTTCCTTTTTTCAGTTCGATCTAATTTTTCTTGTTTGCAAAGGGAGCAGAGGAGATTACATTTGTTCATCGCGATTTGAGTTCATTATGTCGCGAATTATGGGAGAGATGTTAGGTAGAAGTAATCTTATTGATGATATTGATTTGAATGCGTTGATTGTTGAAGATTACAGTTCATCAACTCCTGGTATGTATCTTCGTTTGATTGTATAATTAGCTTTCGTTTGTTTACTCGTTTGTTTGTGTAATATTTGTAGGTTATATTTGATGCTATATATTTTCAAATATTTATGCATTGCAGTTGAATGTAATCTCCCTAATGGTGTTGAATCGGATTCACTAGTTGTATGTAATGCTAGTTCTTCCTGTTTTGATGGTGATCACGATGACATTCGAGGTTTTAATCCCTACTGGTGTTGAATTATGCATTTGTGTTCGAATCATCATAGTTAGTATGAATTTGTTTCTGAAGTAGTTTTTGTTATTGGAAACAATTCACTTACTTTTGAAAACCACTACAGTTTCTTTTGCAATACACTGCAGTTTCTTTTGAAATACACTACAGTTTCTTTTTCATTTCTCTGTATTTTCTTTTGAAATACACTATAGTTTCTTTTGAAATACACTACAGTTTCTTTTGAAATACACTACAGTTTCTTTTGAAATACACTACAGTTTCTTTTAAATTATATTACAGTTTCTTATTATTTGGTCAGATGGCTGTAATCCATCTGCTGGAGGTGGTGGTACTTCTACAGATGCCAATGAGGATGATTCATCTATTCCAGGTTCTTATGTTTAGTTGTTTGTTCATTGAGTTTGAACAGAGTAGTTATATTTTTTGTTTAGGATCATCATACTTTTTCATTTCTCTGTATTTTCTTTTGAAATACACTACAGTTTCTTTTGAAATACATTACAGTTTCTTTTGAAATACACTACAGTTTCCTTTTTTTTTTTGTTTAGGAACATTGTAGTATCTGGTCAATATGTCTATAGTGTCAATTGATTTCCCCAATTAGTATGAACTGTTAGTGTATACTTATTGAAAGTTCATTTTTAATAACTCACAGCTAATCAAGAATTGGTGGGACATTCTGTTTATTCTCTTGAAGAAGCATTTGATATGTATAATGATCTTGCATCTCGGATGGGATTTAGTGTTAGGAAGGGTAAACAGTACTACTTCCCTGGAACTCGGAATGTGAAGTCGAAAAAGTTCCATTGTTATAAGGCTGGGTTGAAAGCAAAACAAGCGAGTGCTAATAAGTGTTATACAAAGATAGATACTCGGACTGGATGTGATGCAATGTGTCAATTTGACTTAGATTCAAGTGGGAAGTGGGTAGTTACAAAACATGTAAAGGAGCACAACCATGAGTTGTGTCCGGCATCTGCAAGCTATATGCTTAGGTCGCATACGAACGTTTCTGTTGATCAGTTGACATACCTTAAAGATATGAAGAGGAGTGGAGTCCCATTATCTGATGGTATTCGGTTTTTAAAACATCAGTCTGGAGGTTCACCATTTGTTGGATTTACTGCCAGGGATGCTTATAACACAATGTTGTTAGATTCGGCGAAGCATTTAGATGGGACTGACTCTAACACTTTGATTGAGATTTTTCGGAAGAGACAATTGAATGAGTCTGGTTTCTTTTTTGATTTCGAAGTTGATGATGATGCTAGGTTGTGTAGTTTTTTTTGGAGGGATGTGCAAATGAAGTCGGATTATTTGTTGTTTGGTGATTTGGTGGTACATGATACAACATACCGTACCAATAGGTATGATATGATTTGTGGTCCATTCGTAGGTATGAACCACCATTGTATGAATGTGATGTTTGGTTGTGGCTTTTTATTGAATGAGAGGACAGAATCTTTTGTTTGGCTGTTCAAAACGTTTCTACAGTCAATGGATGGTAGGCAGCCACAAACAATAATGACTGATCAGTGTTCTGCCATGGCTGCTGCAATCATGCAAGTATTTCCAAATTCAAAACATAGGCTATGTATTTGGCACATTGGGGAGAATTCAAAGAAGCACATCAAAGGATTGAGAATGCAAAAGGGTTTCATAGAGTTATTTAATTTTCTGTTAAAGTATAGTGACACAGAAGCTGAATTTGAATTTTACTGGAACAGGTATTTTTTGCAACTTTCATCCTCAGATTTTGCTTTGTTTTTATAATGATAATGCTGGTTTGATTAAATGATAATATGGTTTTGATCAAATGATAGTATGCAGTTTTTACTATATTTGTTTTCTACTGTAGTTGGAATGATTTTGTTTTATTTATAGAAGGACAATGCAGGCTTGAGTGAATGAAACTGCTGTTTTGATGAAAGGATACTGTGTCAGTGTTTGTGTTTTTATGTCCCCCCCCCCCCATACATTGTATGAGTTGGCTTTGTTTATGAAATGATAGTACTGTTAAGAGAGAATGATATTTGGGGGTTGACAAAATGATAGCATGTCAATGTTTATTTATTTATTTATATATTTAGTTTCGAATTTTCAGTTTGTTTTTGTTTATTACTTGTAGATCCTATTTTGCATACCCCACACCCTCTCTATTTACAATGAAATTTTTGTTTTGTCTTTTTTGATCCTACAATTTATCTCTTATGTTATATTTTTTCAGGATGGTGACTGAGTATAATATTGATAAGAATGTTTGGTTAGATAGATTATATAATATTAGGGAGAAGTGGTGTCCTGCTTTTAGCAAACAGTATTTCTCTGGTGGTATTTTATCCTCGCAAAGGAGTGAGTCTACTAATCATTCAATTTCTAGAAGACTTTCAAAAACAGCTGGATTGTGTGATTTTTATAATTCATTCGTTAGTGTGATTTCTGAGTGGAGGAGCAGGGAGAGTGGTGAAGATGTTCGCTGTTCTCAAGGTTTGCCATCAATGGCTATGAATTACGTGAAGTTACTTTCACATGCTAGAGAAGTTTACACTATTGAGATATACTTTTTATTTGAAGAACAGTTCTTGAAAGGTTCTTCATGCCATCAAGATTTGGTGGGGGTCAGTGGTGAGGTAATGAAATATCATGTTTGGCGTCCTGATGTTGATTTGATTCGTCATGAGGTTTGTTTTAGTTTTAAGGACTTGGATATATCATGTAGTTGCAGGTTGTTTTCAGAGATGGGTATTTTGTGCTCTCATTCTCTTCGCATTTTAAATATTCACTGTGTTGCAACAATCCCTGATAAGTATATTCTTAAAAGATGGACTAAAAGGGTTGTTGAAGACAGGACAGTAGAGAATGTTTGTGGTGTTGCTTCAGGTGGTTGGGTTATACAAATTGGTAGAAAGTTTCAGCGGTTGGTTTTATCTAGTCAAGGCAATTCTAAAGCTCGGGAAGCATGTGAAGATGCCTTTCAAAATGCCAAGATGAAGATTGAAGCTGAAATTGGTCCTATTTTCTTTGAAGATGGTGAACAAACCACAGATGGTGTTATACAAAATCCATCACGTAGTAGGCCAAAAGGTGAACGCAACAAACGTTTGATTAGCACAATAGAAAAGAAGTACAAATATGCAAGAGGACAAAAGAATTATTCAAAGTATGTCGAGTTGAATACAAAGGCTGCTGTGCAATCATCTGTGCGAGAGTCTGTTTCTAGTATGGTGGGCAGTGGATATTTGGTCCATCCGTCTGGTGGTAGTAGCTCAAAGTTGGTTCATTTTAATCCAAATGAAAGTACTTAAAAAGAATATAGTTTCTTTTTGAAAATACATCACTTTCCTTTACAAAACACTACAGTTACTTTTGAAAAACACTACAGTTTCTTTGTCATTTAGCTGGAGTTTGAAATGGAATTGCAGTGGAATATTTGTTAGTTCTAGTTGATAAACCCTTCAGTTTCAGTTCATGAACCCTACATTATCATTTCAGTTACTCTATAGTTTCATTTAAGATTTTTAGGAATTATGGAGAAACAATATACTTAAAAAGAATATAGTTTCTTTTTGAAAATACTGCACTTTCCTTTACATAACACTGTAGTTTCTTTTAAATTACATTACAGTTTCTTATTGCAAACACTATAGTTCCACTTTGTCAGATTCATTTTATGAACAATGTAGGATCTTTCCCAAAGCAATACAGTATCTTTTGAATTACTCTATATTTTCATTTAATAATTTTTCGGGCATAACAGGACATCATCTAAACTGTTATATTTTTACAAACATACAGTTTCTCTTTGACAAACCAACAGTTTCATTTAGACAAACCACTAGTTTCTTTTAGTCAGGCCTTTAGTTTCATTCTGAAAATACAACAGAATATTTTTTACGATTCATGTGTTTTCATACAGCTAGTTCGATTTTATAAACCATGTGATTTCATCGTTTTGAAAGATCAGTATCATTTCAAGTAGTATACAGTTTTTTGAATGATACACGTGATTTCTTTTTCACATTTGACAGTATCCGTTGGTAAACACTACACTTTCCTTTCACGGACACTATAGTTACTTTTTCCAATAAAGTGTTCTTCCGCATTCCTTATGACATTTGCTTTGTGAACATTCACGGGCATCATGATGATCCTTGATGTGTACAATGCTCGTAGTGATGCCAAATATGGGTCCTGCATTAGTGTTAATTGTTTGTTATTTAAATTTTTATAATTGAATGAGCAGTACAAATGATTAAAGTTTGATGTAAACTTACATTTGGGTTTTTCGGAGTAAAACCACATTTCCATTGTGGATTGCCCATGTAGGTCTCCATGTGGCGCATGCAATACAATCCACAATCAGTCCTGTTATCAGCTGTTCTCCAATTCATTTTTACCAGCTCCACGGGCAGTTTTGTTATCCTCTCAGCTAGACTGGTATGTCCTCTTTTCATCAAATACTCCGAAAATGCAGTGCTCTGCAAAAGTAGTTAGATATGCATCATATATTCATAATTAGAGTGTCTGATTGAATTATTTTGAATATATATCAGTTTCCTTTATCATACACTACAGTTTCTTTTCAAATACATTATAGTTTCTTTTTACATATACTATAGTATCAGTTGATGAATAATATATGTTCTTTTTACACAGTTTTCATAATGAACTACATATAAGACTATATGACACTTTATCAAATTAAAATAAAGTATTTTTTTGAATGAAATAGGTAATTAGAATACTTACCAGTGCTTTTGGACTGTCAGCATACTTTTGTTGAATTCTCATTCCTTTTGGAAGGGGCCTGTTGTCAATGATTTCAAGCATTGACGTTGTGAAATTGTAGCACATTATGTAGAAGTGATGATGCCGGAATATGCCAAAGAAAATCTGTTAACAATTAATAAAATGTTAGTAGTTTGTTTAATTCTAAGTACAATATTTTTTTTGCATAGGGCATTATTTACCAGTTGAGCATCACTTATGTCCAACTTCCCGACATTGTTTATTTCAGTGTCTAAGCACTGCTCAAAGTCTGTCTGGTAGGAGCTTTGTTCTGTATTTTCATCCCTTTCCCAATTTGTGGGGCTGTCTAGTTGGAGCTGTAGAAATTTATTTTATGTTATAGGATGTTAATTAAAAAAATCAGGCATAATGTAAAAAAAGTGTTGTTTGCTTACAAAAGCCTGGGTTGAGAAGAATATTCGCTTGGGCTTATCTAGGCGTCTGTTGAGATCCAGCTGATTTAGTCGTAGACACCAAACATCTACAATAATACTTTCTAGCTCTCCGGCTCTCATAGACTGGAATGTTTCTCTATTCAAGTAATATCCAGCATACTCAAACAGTTGTTCACTGCAAAAAGAGCATGTATAGATATTTAAGTTAGCTAGGCAAAAATATGGAGATAATAATATAAGAATTGTGTCTTTCATACGTCAAAGGTCGTTCTTCTGTTGGGTCAAGGAAGGCATAATCAGATATCAGCTTTTCTTTTGGTCCGACTTTCTTCAATATTTCATCGTTCTTTGTCCAAAAAGGTGATCTCAGATTCATTGGTAGATTTTTAAATCTTCGGGTCCTTTCAGCCACTACTTGCTCAGAGTGGTCATCATCATCAGGTTCAGCAATCAAACTGCAGTTTAATTGTTCAAATATATAATCTGTGAGTCATGCTGGTCAGTTTCAGTTTATATACACTATAGTTTCTTTTCACAAACACTTCAGTATCTGTTTATTACAACTATATTTCCTATCAGATCTCACACAACATAGAGTAGGCATGCTGTTCAGTTTCAGTTGATACACACTGCAGTTTCTTTTCACAAACACTTCAGTATCAGTTTATTAAAAATATAGTTCCTATGAGGTCTCATACAACATAGAGTAGGCATGCTAGTCAATTTCAGTTTATATACACTGTAGTTTCTTTTCACAAACACTTCACTTTCTGTTTACTACAACTATAGTTCCTATCAGATCTCATACAACATAGAGTAGGCATGCTGTTCAGTTTCAGTTGATACACACTGCAGTTTCTTTTCACAAACACTTCAGTATCAGTTTATTAAAAATATAGTTCCTATTAGGTCTCATACAACATAGAGTAGGCATGCTGGTCAGTTTCAGTTTATATACACTGTAGTTTCTTTTCACAAACACTTCACTATCTGTTTATTACAACTATAGTTCCTATCAGATCTCATACAACATAGAGTAGGCATGCTGTTCAGTTTCAGTTGATACACACTGCAGTTTCTTTTCACAAACACTTCAGTATCAGTTTATTAAAAATATAGTTCCTATTAGGTCTCATACAACATAGAGTAGGCATGCTAGTCAGTTTCAGTTTATATACACTGTAGTTTCTTTTCACAAACACTTCACTTTCTGTTTACTACAACTATAGTTCCTATCAGATCTCATACAACATAGAGTAGGCATGCTGGTCAGTTTCAGTTAACATACAATGCAGTTACTTTTCATAATGACCTCACTATCATTTCTATTCAATTATATGTTCAATTGTCAACATAGAATAAATATGTTAGACATGCTGTTTAGTTACATTTTATAGACACTTCACTGTCTTTTCATTAAGACTACACTATCCTTTAAGTTAGACTATAATTTCATTTTGATATCATGCAAAATAGTATGTGTTAAAATTAGTGTATATATAAAAGGGTTGAGCATACCTATCAAAGAGTTCTTTCATTGTGTTGTCTGCTGGGGTTGTGTCCAACTGTTGTTCATCAGAAATGGTATTCTCACTATCTTCTTCAAGATCTCTTGCGATATTTCGTAGTTCATTAGAATCAATCTTATTTTGGGGTTGTTCCACTGCAGCAGGTTGAGGAGAGGGCACTCCAAGGTCAAAAGATGGTGTTTGAATGTGTTGTTGTGACTGTGAAGTTGTAGGCTATGCTGGCTGAGCTGGGTAATTTTTCCTTGTCTGTAAGAATGCTTGCTCAAGAGCACTGACTGCATCAAGAAAGCTCGGTTGATTGAAGATGTCATCATCATCTAGCAGACCTTGTTGTTGGGGAGGTTGAGAACAGGACACACCGTTGATCATTTCAGCAATATTTTCAAATGTTCTCTTGATTATTCCACCTCCAGTCCTGGTGTTGCCAATCTCAGCCATTACCTCAGCAAATTCAACCACTGTGTCAGCCATCTTCCTCAAGACAGAAGTGACCTTCTTTAAAGACTCATCAGACAATTCAGCTTGGACATTCTCATCAATCTTCTCATGTACACGTTCTTCTTTCCGTTCAAATCGTGGGATTACCTTTCCCCTTCCAAATTGTCCAGATAATACTTCTGACTTTATTCTTTCCTTTACCTTCTCTTCAGTCCATAATGTTATTGCAGGAGCTATTCTTTGTATCTTTTTCCCTTTGAATTCCAAACGGTCAAGGTATGTGAACTGTGTTTGAAACAATAAGAATATTAGTTAAAGGTATGTGAACTGTGTTTGAAACAATAAGAATATTAGTTAGTACAAGTTAAATTTAATTGTTCTAGTATGCAGGACAATAAGAGAAATATTATAAGTATATGGTTTAAATTGTTACCATCAGAAACAGTGCAGGGCCACAGAAGTATGCATTCGGCTTCTTTTTCCAAGATTCAGCAGAGTCAATCAAAGACTTGAAAGTGTACTCGCACCAGTTCAAGTCTTTAATTCTTGAAACATCAGCCAGTGAGTACAGGACCTTGTATGCTGCATTCCTGCTCTGGTTCCCTTTGAGTAGGCTGGACACCAACATGATAACAAAATCCCGCTTGAACCAATCTCCACTGTTTCCTCGTTCAATCATCTTCGCTGGCATGCTTCTCGTGAGTGGTGAACCCTTTGTTACTTCCCATTTGTGCCTCCATTCAGTCAGAAGATTAACATACTCTTCTGGTTCAGTTTCTGATGTACCTTCTATGACAGGGTATTGTCCGTTTGGGAGATCTAGTGTGCTATAGACATCATCAGCAGAAATCCGCATCTGATCACCCTGTAAATCTAATGAGCATTTATAGGGATCAAACTGCTCGAGTAGGTATCTTGTTAACCTACTATCCCAATCAAAAACGGTCAATGTTAGCATTGATCCAAAGCCGATGTCCTGAACTGCCTGTTGCTGTGCAGGGTTTAGTGAAGACAAGAGTTCCCTAAAGTGCTTTGGTGACATCCTTGTTTGCAGGTATTCAAGGTCTGTAATCAATGACTTTTCTGGAGTTGTTCTTGGTTTTTTTGTTTTTTGGTGCTTTGGGAGGTCTTTTTTTTGAGCCTTGCGCTTAGCACCAGCTTTAGTACCCCTTGTTTCTGGCTGCTCTGGCATTTCCGTTGCTGTATCGACCTCTTTTGATTTTTTCTGTGTTGCTGTTGTCTTCTTCATTTCTGCTCTGCAAACAAGGTCACAAATTAACAATGATTATTATAACCAGGTAGATTTCATTGTTTTGTGTTTTGTGTTCATACAGTTCATAAATTTCTTTTCATAGATTTCATAGTTTTCTGGTCACACAGCCCCCATGTTCTGATACACCATAC
This sequence comes from Ipomoea triloba, assembly GCF_003576645.1. NCBI lineage: Eukaryota > Viridiplantae > Streptophyta > Magnoliopsida > Solanales > Convolvulaceae > Ipomoea > Ipomoea triloba. Next base: position 10,315,703 of record NC_044918.1, read on the forward strand.
AGTTTCTTTTACAAAACACTATAGTTTCTTTTACAAAACACTACAGTTACTTTTGAAAAACAGAGCAGTTTCTTTTTCATTTAGCTGGAGTTTCAAATGGAATTTCAGTAGAATATTTGACACCACATTGTCAGTTCTAGTTAATAAACCCTTCAGTTTCAGTTCATGAAAACTACATTATCATTTCAGTTACTCTATAGCTTCATTTAAGATTTTTAGGCCTTATGGAGAAACAATATACTTAAAAAGAATATAGTTTCTTTTTGAACATACATCACTTTCTTTTACCAAACACTGCAGTTTCTTTTGAAAAACACTACAGTTTCGTTTCATTTAGCTGTAATTTGAAATGGAATTTCAGTGGAATATTTGACACCACATTGTCAGTTATAGTTAATAAACCCTTTTAGTTTCAGTTCATGAACACTACATTATCATTTCAGTTACTCTATAGTTTCATTTAAGCTTTTTAGGAATTATAGAGAAACAATATACTTAAAAAGAATATAGTTTTTTTTTGAAAATACAGCACTTTCCTTTACCAAGCACTGCAGTTTCTTTTGAAAAACACTACAGTTTCGTTTTCATTTAGCTGTAATTTCAAATGGAATTTCAGTGGAATATTTGACACCACATTGTCAGTTATAGTTAACAAACCCTTTTAGTTTTAGTTCATGAACACTACATTATCATTTCAGTTACTCTATAGTTTCATTTAAGCTTTTTAGGAATTATGGAGAAACAATATACTTAAAAAGAATATAGTTTCTTTTTGAAAATACAGCACTTTCCTTTACCAAACACTGCAGTTTCTTTTGAAAAACACTACAGTTTCGTTTTCATTTAGCTGTAATTTCAAATGGAATTTCAGTGGAATATTTGACACCACATTGTCAGTTATAGTTAATAAACCCTTTTAGTTTCAGTTCATGAACACTACATTATCATTTCAGTTACTCTATAGTTTCATTTAAGCTTTTTAGGAATTATGGAGAAACAATATACTTAAAAAGAATATAGTTTCTTTTTGAAAATACAGCACTTTCCTTTAACAAACACTGCAGTTTCTTTTGAAAAACACTACAGTTTCGTTTTCATTTAGCTGTAATTTCAAATGGAATTTCAGTGGAATATTTGTCACCACATTGTCAGTTATAGTTAATAAACCCTTTTAGTTTCAGTTCATGAACACTACATTATTTAATAAACCCTTTTAGTTTCAGTTCATGAACACTACATTATTATTTCAGTTACTCTATAGTTTCATTTAAGCTTTTACATTATTATTTCAGTTACTCTATAGTTTCATTTAAGCTTTTTAGGAATTATGGAGAAACAATATACTTAAAAAGAATATAGTTTCTTTTTGAAAATACAGCACTTTCCTTTACCAAACACTGCAGTTTCTTTTGAAAAACACTATAGTTTCTTATTGCAAAAACTATAGTTCCACTTTGTCAGATTCATTTTATGAACAATGTAGGTTCTTTCCCAAAACAATACAGTATCTTTTGAAATACTGTATATTTTCATTTAATAATTTTTAGGGCATAACAGGACATCATCTAAATTTTTATATTTTTACAAACATACAGTTTCTCTTTGACAAACCTACAGTTTCAATTAGACAAACCACTAGTTTCTTTTAGATAGAACATTAGTTTCTTTTTCAATTCAGTTCAGTGCATGCGTTGTAATGGATGTAAAATAACTGAAAATAAGCTCTTAGCTCATGCATGATACATAACAATGTGTTTGCTTGATATATAACAAGATGTTTACCTGTTTTGAAGCTTTTAGACCGCAACAATGGTTGAAAGCTTGTCGATAATGGCGATGAAAATGGTCGACAATGGCAGAAGAAGTGAAGAGCACTGTTGCTTTTTGGAGAAGATGGTAAGTTTTTTGCTTGATCGAAAAGAAAGTGGGAGAGTGGAGACGACAAATGATGCCTTTTCTCTTTCTCTGCGTATTTTATTAAAAAAATAATAATAATAATAATATCAAAGTGGGAGAGTGGGACGGAGTAAACGGCCGCCGTTTCATTTAGTAAATGAAACGGCGGCGTTTTGGGACCACGGTCCACAATGCTTTGTGGACCGTGGTCCACCATATAACAACTGCTACTAGAGCACACTATAGGGACCTCGTCACCAGCAACAGGTGTAATATTATTTTTTTTCTTAGTTAAAGTATGAAACAACCTCATATTTGTGAGAATAGTATTGGTGGTTGCACTATCCACCAAACATAGTGTAAATCCAATCCCCATTGAGTAAACAACAAGAATATGTGCAATTCTAAACGATTAAAATAAAATAATATCAATAACTAATCCAATCATTAAAATAAACACATTAATTAGAATATTTGAAAATCAAATCAAATATTCAACATAAGCACTCATATCACATAGATTGTTAAACCAATTAATCATTAACTTGCAATAATAACATCAATATAATTAAAGCTTCATACATTATTAAAATAAATTGAATAAATGACATGAAACATATTAATGCGAAAAGAAAGGAATGACTAATAAAGTGTTTGTAAAAATAAATAAATAGATAATGTCCATGAAACAATCATAGGATGATCACTCACGATCACCCTAGTTTTCAAGTTCATATTGCAAAAGATCATCATTATCAACATTTAACACTGCATTTGCTTCAGGCAAAGTAGTATGATGAAATTCATTCTTCACCTGTTGTTTATCATCTTTCTCATTTCTCTTCTGCATTCGTTGATAAGCTTTAACAAAATGGCTTGGTGTGCAGAACGTGCAGGACTAGTGCCTTTCACATCCACATCAATAGCAAACCTGCTTCTGGCCAGAGTTATGCTTCGATGAGCTCAGTTGTCCCCGACTAACTTGATCATTTTGATTCCTATTATGGGCTTGAGGCTCGATGTTGTCACTTTGATTTCTACCACGACCACGACCCCTACCACGACCTCTTCGATGACCCTTTCCTCGACTCTTCCTAAAGCTGTTCGACTGGGTAACATTTTGTGCTTCAGGCACCGGTGCAAACCCAGTTAGTCGTGCATTGTGGTTCTTCATTAATTATTGATTATGTTTTTCAGTAACAAGAAGTGCAGAAATCAACTTAGAATGTTTTTCATAATTCTTTGCCCTATATTGCTGGTAGAATACAAGGTTACTCACATGAAAAGTAGATGGTCTTTTAAGTCAAATCTTTATCTTCAACTATTTGCTTACAAAGTTTTAGTTAAGAGACAATTTTATGTACTATTATAATCAATTACTGACTTAAAATCCTGAAATATGAGATTAAGCCAGTCAAATTGTGTCTGAGGAAGGACTATGGAATATTGTTGGTCAACATGATCCTACAGCGACGTCCATAATACTAGAGGTCTTTTTCAGTCAAATATTTATTTTTAAGATCGTGGTTTAAATGGTGATGTAGGAAAATAAGTGCTTGCGCCTTCTGGGTGTCAGTGCTATGTGAAGGCAACAATAGTTTAACTCAACTCTTTTGATGCAAGATATATCTCGACATCTAGTTTCCACGTTAAATAATTGTTACCGTCAAAAGTGAGCTCTGTAAACTCATGTCGGGTAATGGAGGACATAATCTACAAAATATTTTGATATTAAATATTATGAAAGGAAAATAAACAAACATCTCAATTTGTAGAAATATATGTATATGGTTTTTAATTTGTAATGTAAAAAGGGCTAAAACAGTTTTAGCACAAAGAATCACAAAAACAATCTCATGAAGAAATCACCGAATCTAGATGTAACTTTAAGAAATTTTTTGGAAAGATTAACCAATGGTTCTGAGTGTAAATTATCAGGTTTTTCAAGTATTATGAGTGTACTACTTCTACAAAAGTTTTCACGAAAGAATAAGGTACAAAGGAATTTTTTTGAAATTTTTTAATACACAAAATTGGGGAATTTTCGGGCAGTGATTATTTATCAAGCAACTGGTATTAATTGACAAGGAATTACTCAATAAAATTCGATATATTGATACTAGACTCAATAAGGAACATGGGAAAATAAGAAAAAAAATCTCTTTCTTCTTTGGAATGAGTTTGGGTTGGTAAAAAGATAACACATGAAACGGGCAGAACTAGCAACAATCTATACTATATATAAAAGTAAAATCCCTCTATTTCATTTTCCTGCCCAAACTTTTGTAGTCAATTAATTAAATATTTATTGGTTAAATAATTAATAAAGCTTATTTGGTAAAAAAATGTAAAATGGAAATTAACTAATATCTATTAATTGGTAATATTGTTTATATATTCACGTATTAACATAATAACATAATATCATGTAGAAAACACACATATATATTAATTAGGTAATAACATAATAGCATAATTGGTAATATTATGTATGAATATAAATTTATTTATATTTTTCTAGAAACATGAATGAATATAAATAAACATATATTATCTTCTACAAATAAGTAGACTTTACGTGAAAATTCAAGATAATATCAATTAAATAATTGGTAAGTAATATGTCCCTCAAGGATTTACAATTTAATATTTTGAATTATTTAGTTTAGTCAAGTTTTACTATATAAAATTAAATTATTTGTAAACTACATCAAAAATATGATTAGATATAAAAATTTAAATTTAAAAATTATAAAATAAAATATTAAAGAAAATAAACAAATTAAAGTTATGTTAAATACGGTAATAATATATTTACTAAATATTATTAAGAGTAAAACAGTTGAATACTTATCAGTTGTTCTGAAGAGTTTTTTTTTTTTTTTTTTTTTTTTTTTTTTTTTTTTTTTTTTTTTT
>NC_044918.1:10320790-10413436 GCF_003576645.1 Ipomoea triloba
TTTTTTTTTTTTTTTTTTTTTTTTACTATTTACTATATATGCTAGGGGATCACGAACTAATATAAGTAATAGATATATATGCTAGGGCTCACAATCATTACTTAAAATTGAAATTGATGTAATATTTAATAATCTTATAATTGATTAATTATATTCATAAATACTAATATTTAATATATAATAATAATAAATTTAGTATATATGAATTCATATTCCTATTAAAAAAATAAATTAATTTGCACAATGAAGAGTAAATAATACAAGTAAAATGCATTTTTTTAAAAAAAAGTGTATATAAAATGGGATAGAGAGTGTAATAAAAATAAATAAAATGACATAACTTTATTTTTTCGTAATGAAATGGAACAATAAATATAGAATATATTCATTCTTAAATGGTTTTTTTTTTTATAAATATCAATAAATAAAATAGGATAAAGAATGAAAATCAATAATATATCTATTTCATTTCTATTAATAAAAGCAAAACCCTCCTCTTCAACTTTAATAGTATAGATAATTGGTAAGAAAATGTTATATGGAAATTAACTAATATCTATTAATTGGTAATATTGTTTCCAATTTCATAAATCATACCTAATTCTCACGTTGGACATAAATTATACCGGAATTCTCACGATAATAACGTAATTCACGGTAATATACTTTCCAAATTCACGGTAATCACATTATTATGTAAATATAAATATAAATATGTCTTTAAAAAATATATAAATGTTACGCACGCACATCCAGTTGCACTAATCAATAATATTTTACCTATTTTAAAATACTGCGTGCTATTTAATATATAATAATTTATATATACACTAATTAATATTCACGGCAAGATTTTTTTTTCGAAAAAAACTATAATATTAGCATATACGGTAATTGATATTCATGGTAAGTTGGTCATTTCTTTTACTATTTACTGTAGAATATATTTACTAATATATTACAATATTTATATTACGTAATAACTATCTTCTATTTTGACCAACTTTCATATAGAGGTTACATATTTTGTTTATATTTTTTTTCGGTATATATGGTAGAAAACATGAATGAAAATCAAGAGTATTTGAATGCTTATTATATTTTCAGTCATTATTCAATTCTACATATATGCTAGGGGATCACAAACTAATATAAGCAATTGATATATATGCTAGGGAATCACGGCAGTTACCCAAGATTGAAATTGATGTAATATTTAGTAATCTTATACTTGATTAATTATATTTAATTAATACTAATATTTAATATATAATCTATACTATCTATACTACTAATAAAAATAAAATACTCCTATGTAGTTTCCCTCCCAAACTTTTATTAATAATAAGGTTATTTCGCTTTAAAAGAGAAAATGGAAAAGAATTGGTAGTATCAAGAATTTAAATGGAAGATTATATTGTGCGAAAATAATAGAACCAAATAGGATATTAATAATTAACCGGCCAAATTTAATAATACTAAACTTATATTAAAACACCAGTAATATATAGAATTTATAAGGAAGATTTTGTGTAAAGATAGAAAACAAATAAATCAAGAATCACATTTATTCTGAAATTTGTATAACTAAACAGGAAATTTATTTATTTTCCATATTCTTATTGTTTTGGTGATATGTGGCTGCAGTAGTGTATGATAGTTGTGGTGGGAGAAGACTATAAAGATGACAACTCTCCATGCAGATGGGAAATACATGTGTGTTATTAGGAGGGAAAATGTAAAGGTTAAAGGAAGTAGTTTTTTTTTTTTAATGGAAGGGATATACATTCGTAATTGTACTTGGATTAAAAAAAAATATGTGTTCCAAGTTAGAGTTTTGATCGCCATGAATGAACATGGATTTAGCGAAGAGGAGAGAGGTATCATTGGTGTAAATAGACAACACGGTTACTGTGTTCTTAACACATTTGTTGCATAGGGACTAACATTGACCAAGATGAAGGTTGCACTAGAATGTGAAGGTTTCCTCCCTCTCTCTGCATTTTAAAATCTAAGATTGATTTGTTTTTCGCCTTTTATTTGTTTTTAAAAGGCGTATGTATATCCAAGGCTCTAGAGCTGGATGGAAGAGATGTTGAGGAGAATCAAAATGGAGAAGCATGTGATGAAGGAAAAGGAAGCAATGCATGTTCATGTCTCCCAACAACAGAGTACAATCGAACAACTGAAAGAGAGCGTGTGGGAAAGACGCGTAGTAGTGTTGCGAGAATGGGGAAAGTGGTGGAAGAATTGAATTGTGGCCATGATGACAATGTGCAGGCAGCGACGATGCTACTTTCCGTCACGAGGATTGAACAATAAAAGCTAAGGAGCGTGGGAATCCCGGGGATATAGTCTGCATGCAAAAGCTGCAATATATATATATATATATATATATATATATATATAGATAGAGGAATGTATTCAGGTGAGGACCCATATATTATAGAGGATTATGAGAACTAATTGTGTGCGTCTGTAACACCCCAAATTTTAATCCAAAGAAATTTACCTTAGCCTTAACCAAACACGGGTTACCAAGGACTAAGTTGATCAATAAAAATAAATAAAATTTATTATTGTATTTCTTAAGTTCAATATCAACAATTCTAACTTGGAGTGAAACCGCCACACTAGTTGTCATAAACAAGTGTAAGGCTAACCAAACAATTTAATCGTTCATAAATCCAAATCCAACATTCTTAACTCAAAAAGTTGTCCCAAGAGAAAAGCAAAGTCTAATGTAAATTCATCAACAATCTATTGTCCCAAAGACTTATTACGTAACCCTATCTATTACAACTTAGCCGCGCTCTCATCAACTTCAATCAACTCCTGAAAATTATAGAAATTCAAAACAACAGAATAACAAAAGTTAGCATATAGCTAAGTAAGAGATTACTCCACCTCGTAAAACAAACATTCAAAAATTAAGATTTTTATCAATTGAAATTTCTTTAAATTATCAACCACCAAAATTAAATTCTTCAACCACTTCAAAAAAAATCACATATATTAAAATATGATTCACTTGTAAAAATAATAACTTACAGAAGAATCATATCCCATAGTGGGAACATACCATATCGCTTAACGGGAGCATACATATCCCTTAGCAGGAGCATACATATCCCTTAGCGGAAGCATACATATCCCTAAGCGGGAGCATACATATCCCTTAACGGGAACATTCATATCCCTTAACGGGAACATTCTACTAAATCTCTTTAAAATAGTGGTATTGTTATACAACCACACATTAACCAATAGGTCACAAGGTCAAAATAAATAAATAAATAAATATCGATGTACTTAGTTTAAACACACAGTACACATATACATACCATTTCCTTAATTAAATTTATGTATATACAGTTTAGCCTATACATTTAAGTGATCAATTGATGTACGTACATAATATAACAATGAAAGATAATAAAAATTAAATTTTTTTTTATATACCCCTTACGAAACACAGACACCCATTTATATTATTATTATTATTGAAGTTATTTACTTATTCAATACACCTTTAAGTATATACATATCATACGTAATAAATATATAAAGAGAATATTCAATATAATAAAATAGAATTTATTTACAGAATTATATATTATATATATAAAGCTTTCGTAAATAATATACTGCACACACATTAAACAATAAAAATCATGATATCTTCATATGCAAACACATTCATATATACATATGTTCAGACTATACGTATGAACGCAAAAATTCATATATAAAATATATAGCAACAAATCAATAAGTTGTTCTCCTCCAATAATCATAGGATCATTTCCATTGAAAATTTTATTTCTACATCTCTTGAAAGACATTCATCTAAAAGAAAATTGTTGCACAATTTCTACGAGGCAAAATATTTTGATGGACATAAAAACTTACCGTTAAATCTTATTCTTCACTTTCCTCTCTAAACCTTCAATTGACAATGTTCTCTTCTCCTAGCATCCATCACCACCATTCATCCAATCACATAAAATTAACAAGAAAATAATAAACTCACATAAGCCTCAAATTCCTACTAAAACAATACAACACTATACTACCCTTAAAATAATTAATGAATCACTTACTTGGCTTAGGAGGGAGGATTTCAACTCTAGAAGAGAAGTGATTTTTTTTTCTAAGTATGCATTCGGCCAAAGAGGAGGGAGAAGAAGAAAGAAGAAGAAAATTTTTCGGTCCAGAGAGAAAGAGGAAGAAGGAAATCATCTTTATCCTAATCATTCTCCTTGGATTTTAATGGAAATAGAGAAATTTTAATCAATTTAGGATTTGTAACTCCCAATTAATATCTCAATCACATTATCTAATTTAATATAATATATTTATAATATCATTATATATATGTATACTGTACATACGGTCAACAAACCATTTATATATATACTATACATAATTAACATACATATATATATATATGTTTCACGTACATAAATGACATAGTATATCTATAATACTACATATATATAATTAACGTACTAACAGTACTTCCATATATATATATATATATATACTTAATTAGCATACAATATAAATATAAATATTATTATAAATATATACCAAAATATTGCGACTCATGAATATTGAAACAATAGTATTGAAACATATATACCCATAATGTCGTAATTATAACCATAATACAATAATAGTTTATGCTTATGCTTAACAGATACTAATTATTGTACTAATAGTAAGGTTATAAAGAATCAATTAAATTTTTGGACCCAAAGGATTTAAGAGAGTACGGAAAGAAAATAAATATTATGTCGGGAAAGATATAGAAAAAATAACGGGTATCACAGCGTCAGATTGGATTTTTGAATGGTATAGATTTTTCTTAGTTTTTTGGTTTACTTTAAGTACATGCGGTATTATTTGTTTAGTTATTAGGATGTGAGGTTATTTTTGTCATTTGGGAATAATTTTAATATGGTAGCAGATTTCTCGTGACTTTTGGCTTCCTATTCACGCATGAAATCAGTTTCTTTAGGCGTTCCTTTTTCAGTTTCGAACCGTCCCTTTCGTTTCTTGGTGTTATCGTTGTCGCCGTCGGTCGAGGAGGGAGCAGGAGGAGTCGCCGGTGGTGCTGTTGTTGGCAGTCGTAGCTTGCAGCGATGGCGGACGCCGGTGGTGACTGTCGGCGAGAGTAGCGTCTGGGCAGGAGAGGTCGGCGGCAAGTCGAGGTAGGGATTCCCGTTTTCTTTTTGGTTTTGTTTTTCTTTGTTTTTGTTTGGGTTTTTTTTGCTGTTGCATTCTGTCCGTGTGATGTTTTTGGCTTTTGGCGATGGGGGTTCGTCGTGCATGGCTCGCAAATGGGGTTCTCCCGTGTTTATGGTCGGAGATGGTGTATTCCGGTAGGTGGGGTTTTTGAATGTACGTGGGGGTTGTCATTGCGATTTCTGTGTCCAGAATATTGTGTGCCAAGGGGTCTTTAATTGTATGCACTGTGGTGATGGGTATGTGCCTGGTTGTGTTTAGGTGGACATTAATTATATTGTTTTTTTTAATTAAAATGCTAGGATCGTAAGAGTTTGAGTTTTTGATATTTTTTGGTATTCATTTCTTGTGTTAGGGGTTTGCTAATCTGGATATGGGTAGGCGTTGTGCACTGGAATAAAATTCCAGTTTGAGTGATTTTGGGTGTGAATCAAATCAAGGTGTAGTAAAGTAATTGTATGTTTTATCTGTAGGATTAAAAATATAGTTTGAGTGGTTGATGTATACCAGGTGGTATTTAATTGTGTGCCATTCTTATGAAAGTGTGTACCTATGTATATATACTGACTTCTATACACGCTCTCAGTGTTTGGAAAGATTGCGTTCGTTGTTTAGTGTGCATCTAAGGTTATGTTGTGTTCGTGGGATTGTTTTCATGTGTGCATGGGTTGTTGGTGGCAGCAAAAAAGGCTAGGGTTGAACAGGTGGTTGCGTGTTTGTTCAGATCCCTCATTGATGATGACGATTTCGTTGAAGGTCATGATCCTTCCTTATAAAGGAACAAGCAGGAGCCATCATCGGATGTCCGAGATACTGTTCTAACATATGGAATAATGTAATTGTGTACATGGAGAAATATAGATAATTATTCTTCCACTCAACCCACTGCAGTGAAATATGGGGATACCCTAGAGAATTTGGTATGTGTTTGCATGTGTTTGAATGTATTTTTTTTAAATGGTTTAATCTTCTAACGTTGTTTATGTTTATGTTTTAGTTTGAAATTGTTGCATGAATATTTCAAGTCGGTGGGTGAGGGGTTCAAGCCCGACACGTGCCTTAGTTTGGAGACCAAAAGGATGCCGATGAAGTGGTAGGATACCAAGAATAAGGTGCACTGTGGGGTGTATGTTATGCGGCACATGGAGAGCTATGCCAGGGAAGGTGTTGGAAGCTGAGAGTGTGGTCTAGTTTTTAGAATTATGAATATAAGCTTATGTGAAAATCTCGTGATTAACCATGTATCTGGGTATTGTGTGTCTATATTGTGTGCCATGGTTGCATATGTTGTGTGCACCATCATATTGTGTACAATTACTATATGGCACACATTTTCTTTGGTATTGTTTTTGTTCTTGCATTTTCTTTTTGTTCTTGCATTTTTTCCAATCCAATTCTTATTTTTTTTCTTGATATTTGTATTTAGTTTGTGGGTTGTTTCACTGTTTTAACATAAGTGTGTTGTGTGCACAGTTTCAAGCGTCAGTGATGGAATATTGTGTGCTTGTGTTAAATTTTACTCCGTATTTGTTTCATTGTTGTTTTGGACTATTACTTAGTTTTTATCTAGTTTGTTATTTTTTACTCTCTTTGTAATTGTTTATGTTTGTTGGTGGCAGCAAAATAGGTTAGGGAAACACCTTCGATGGAGTGCTCGTACCAACTACCTAATGATGATGATGATTTTGTTGAAGGTCCGGCTCCTTTTTTTCGAAAGGATGCGGTAGGACCCTTTATGGGATGCTCCGAATACTGATCTAATCGCGGAGGAGCTGGTCCGACTGCTTTTCTAGAAAGTTTATGGTTTTTGTTTAATATATCTAAACTCCGTTCGTAAGTCATGATAACAGTTTAAAGAGCATTGAAATGTTATTATTTATTCATGGCTAAATGTAATTGAAATTCGAAATAATGTAATTAAAATATTTATTGTTGTTTATCATGCAATTCGCCTAATTTTTTTTATTATCAATGCTAGCTTAATTTTGAGATCATAATTTTTGTGTGCGTTTTTGGTAAAGTTGTGTGCCCTTTATTCGCGGTTTTGTGCCTATGGTCATTAACACTGAACGCGCATTGCTTTCGTGTCCCCAAGTTTTTGACACTATCAAAGTTAATGCCTAGTAGTTTCGGCCATTCTTTTAATACAACAACTCTGCCATTTTTACCTTTGTGCACACAGCATTGACATGCGTGGCACAAGTTTAAAATAAGTAATATTATGCAACAACGTGTGTTTGAGGTTGTCATGGTGCACACGATATATGCAAGCATGGCACACAGTATATCAAATCATGGCACACGATATACACATACATGGCCACGAGATTTTTAATCAAGCTTATATTCATAATATTAAAAACTAAGCATGGGCACATGTTTTGCTCATTTATATTTTTTTAAACGACTGTGAAGAATTTTAACAATTTAGAAATTCAAAATACCTTTTAAAAAAAAATCCCTTTCACAATTCTGCATTAGCGTGTGTTTGTTGCTTTTGTGCAAACTAATGGTGCACACAAAATATACAAGCATGACACACGATATATCAAAGTATGGCACACAATATATCAAAGCATGGATTATCACGAGATTGTCAGACAATCTTATATTTTTTTTTTGAAAACCACAATCTTATATTCATAATTTTAAAAAGTGTGCTTGGATATACGTTGTTATTAAAAATTTAGTAATAAAAAATAACATTTATATATATTTTTTAACAATAATGCATAATTTTAACTATTTAGTACTCCGTAATAAAGAATACCATGATTATTTTTTTCCATAGTAGATAGGATTGTATACCATTTTATTTTTTTTGAAAACAGATAGGATTGTATACCATAATTATTCTTCAACTACAATTCTTTAATTAGAATCCTACCTTAATTATATTACAATTCATATTAAATCTCTTATTTTCCCTTATTCTAAATATATAGCGTGAATCCATTGTGTCATCCTAGTTAATCTCAGCCATTTAATATAATGCTATGAATGATTATGATGTGTCCTAATAGTCCTCTATAAATTAGTGTCCTCATGTGAATAAGGGCCTATATATATATATATAAGAGCGTGTGGGGAAAGACGCATAGTAGTGTTGCGAGAACGGGAAAGTGGTGGAAGAATTGAATTGTGGCCATGATGACAATGTGCAGGCAGCGGCGATGCTACTTTCCGTCACGGGGATTGAACAATAAAAGCTAAGGAGTGTGGGAATCCTGGAGATATAGTCTGCATGCAAAAGCTGCAATATATATATATATATATGGGCATGAATGTTATCTATCCCACACAAGGATATGATATATCCCCTAGCCTTATGATCCGAATTGATTTATTTTTCGCCTTTTATTTTGTTCGTTTTATGAATGCGTATATATTTGTTATAGTTGAGATTAATGTTACGTACTATTTGTAATGTCATTTTCTATACTCAGATCTTAGTTTTTTAGAGCTTTCTTGATTCATTCAAAAGATCAAAAATTTGCTTTCTACATTGAGACTCAACATAGGATGATGATGAAACTTTTTGTCAATTTTTTTGTTGCGCAATAGCTAGTTGGAAGGGGCTTATAGCAGTTTTGTATACACTATTACACATGTAGGTCCAAACATACATTAAAGATATTATTTAGTATCCCATGTGTAATTAATGTATAAGAAATGTTGTATGTAGAATATAATGGGTACTCTCATATCATAATTAATACATACTCCAGTTTGAAGTAGTATCCTAATTTCATACAAAATGGATGATTACGAAAATGAAGGTGATAGTACTCAAAAACAAAATGAAGGTGAATATGATTTTGTTATAGATGAAAATAATATGTGATTGTGTTGAGGCATGAAAGAAAATCATTTTTTTAAAATGAGGTAATTTTTAGTTTAGCATATCTTACTATTTACTATAAAATCTAAGCAAAAACTTCTATAAGACCGTCTCACGGGTCTCAATTCGTGAGACGAGCCGGATCTTTGATTAATGAGGTCAAAGAGACCGTCTCACGGGTCTCAATTCGTGAGACGAGCCGAATCTTTGATTAATGAGATCAAAGATTCGACTCGTCTCACGCATTGAGACCCGTGAGACGGTCTCACACAAGTATTACCCTAAAGTCTATATAATGTAACATGTTTTTTCTATTTTATATAAAGACCATATAATGTAATTGAATTTTTATTATTAAGATATATTTATAGAATTTCTATAGTTATAAACCAATCTCTCTCATATAGAAATGTTACACCACTTTAATGTTTACAATTATAATTTTTTTTAGAAAAAGAAAAATGGAAAAAAATCAGACAAAAATTTAACTTGACGTTGAGTTGTTTAGTAACTAAATACAATATAATATATATGTGATGACAACTAACTCAATAGTATAGTGTAACAAATGTTGTATATAAATAATTGTTTTTTCATCATTTTTAATTACTAATTGTAAATTTTACAAATTTTTATTTATTTGAAATCTTTTAATTGTTTTATATTAATACTTATACAATATCTTGTAATTAACAGGTAGATGTTGACTCAAAATTTAGGATAAAAAGTTATAGTTAATTTTAATCTTTTTAAAATGTTATTTATATTAAACAGTGTAGCTTTGGACAATCATCGTAATTTTAATATGTATTAATATGCTATTTTTGAATTGATCAATTGCATTATAAATGAATAAGTTGAAATTAGCAAATGTATATCACTAAAAATCATTTCAATTATTTATATAAAAAAAATTGTTAAATTACATGGGCATTTAATTGGAAAAAGAATGAGATTTATTTATTAGTTATGTATTTCTCAAATAACAAATTAAAAATATTTTTACCTCATTTAATTTGTAGTTTTAACAATATGAAATGTTAAACATTTTACTGTATATGTTTAGTTTGATAGATATTGTTATGCAATTTTAGGTGGTCAAATTATTATATAATGTTTTAATACTTTTAAAATTATTACATGATAGGTTTATTTTATAATTCATATAATTAATAAATACATGAGCATGGTAATTAAGACCCCAAGTGTGATTCTTCAAATGACTATGACCCTAATAGATCTAAGATTGTCATTCAAAAAATTACAAAGAAGACAATTCCAGTTAATGCTTTCATATGCAATGTCTACTAATAAAAGTCAAGGGCAAAGTGACAAATATGATCTCATGCATGTTAAATTGTTATTGAGGAAATCAGTTTTTGTCAATACTCAATTGAATATTGCTGCATCTAGAGTCTCAAAATTTGTATTTACAGTGACTCTAGAAGAAATTGTACTTCAACTAATAATATAATTTACCAAGAAGTCTTTAATAATTTGTATTGAATTTTTAATAAAAGAAATTTTCTTTTATCTAATTACCCATCTTAAATATCAATTCATATTTTAATTGCAAATATCTGTATTCATAATTTTTTCATATCAAATCATCGTAACTATTAAATTACAAAACTATATAAACAAATAAAGCTCATATCTTCTTTTTATATATGAAAATAATCTAAATATTTCAAATTGTTAGTCCGTGCATCGCACGGGTATTATACTATTTCACCTATTTGAATTAAAAATAAATTGTAATGAAAGTAAATTAGGCTGTGATTTGGAAACATTAAGTCACGAATAGCATGAAAGGAAGAATCACAAATGTAAACAACATTCATAATTAACTCGACCATTGTTCCCAAGAGTACGAATAGACATATGCAAAATCTTACGAAATAGGGTTTGCTGAGTTCATAGCAGTTAAGGATGATGCTTTACATTCCCATTTAGATCTCTCCATTGCTCGAACTTTTAACGTACATGGCTTCTCTATATATGCGAATACGCAGCATACATATATTACATATACATACGTATATTAACACACGTTTGCATACGAATATATCGCATTTATATCACATCCATATGCAGTATATATTACATACATATATTATAATACTAGTATTTTTATGTACGATACGCCAAAAATAAGTGCCCATTATTAGTATTTTATATTAAAATTTAAATTTTTTAGATTTTAGATGTTTAAATTATAGAAAATAATAATAATACTAATAATATAAAATATTTTTTTATAAATTGATATTTATATTTTAAAAAGTAACTAACATATAACTCTAATATATAATATGTATATATTATTATTATTGAAGAAGATAAGAAAATATATGGTGGTTGCATGTACATAGTAACAATAGTAGAAAATATAACGGAAGTTATAATGGTAGGGGTATATTTGTCCAAAATATTATATAGTATAACTTTTATAGCATAATGTATAAAAAAACCTAACGGAAAAAACGGACATAAATAAAGGGTATAACCTTCATTCACACTTATTATGTTTTTAGATTAGATTAGATACTGCTAAAGTGAGATTTCTAGGAATGATATGTTAGAATTTTTAGCATAAAATGGCATTATAAGTGACTATTTTATGGTATAAATATATGTGGGGTCCATTTCTGATTTGGGTCGGGTCAAAGTGGACTCGGGTTCTTCGCAGTCAGGCGAAGAGATAAATATATTGTACGCTCGAAACGGATAATAAGTGAACGAGAAATTGATTTTCAAAATAGACTCATTTGAATTGAAAAATGAAGGTGGAAAGGCTTTGTAAAAGCACTTTTCCCAAATTGTTTTGGGAGGTGGTTTGCACCACTATATATACAAGAGCCTTTTAAACTCATGTTGAATTGTATAGCATATAGTCTCTTCCTTGCACGTAGGGGTGAAAATCAAATCCCAAAATAAGAATGAAAAGGCTTGACAATTATGTTAAGTTTTTCCAACATTGAGCCACTGCTACCATTCGCGATCCGTTAGGAATTAATTATGGCTCTGTTTGGCAGATCTTATTTAGGAGCTTATAGCTTATTTTAAGCTACTAATAAGCTATAAGCTCTGTTTGGTAATGTTCTCAAAATAAGCTAGTAGCTTAAAATAAGAGCTTATTTTGAAACGCTACTTGGGGTAGCTTTTCAAAAATAAGCAAGTAGCTTTTTAACTTTTTTCCATCTTTATCCTTATTATTTTAAATAAATGACATCCTTTACCCATCTCAATTAAAACCCTTTTGACATTTTCTTTTCATTATGTTTGGTTGTAATTTCAGTTTGACATTTGTATTTGAACATTAATTTTTGTATTAACTAATCTTATGAATTATAAACATTTTTTTTACTTTATATATTTTTAAATATATGTTCTTACTTTATATTTTATGTAAATATATTGATTTCATTATTTTATATTTTAATATATAAACAAACATATTTAAATTTAAAATTATTTAAATTGTATGAAGATGTCCTTTTTAGTCTTTTTACATTTATCAGATTATCAAAAAGCTAATTTTACCAAACACTTTTAAACATAACAACTAACTTAACAGCTCTTCAGATTTCAGCTTCGAGCTTATAGCTTTTCAGTTTTCAATTACTTTTCAGCTTTCAGCTACCTTTTCAGCTAGGTTTGCCAAACATAGCCTATGAGTTAATTTCAATTTATTAGAATTAAACTCTAGACTAAAGTTGCACGTTATGGGAGATTATGGGTTAATTTCAATTTATTAGAATTAAACTCTAGACTAAAGTTGCACATTATGGGAGTTACATATACATATGACTTATTTGATATGTAAATGCCATGGATTAATGCTATTAATTCCCTCATCTCTTATAGAACTTCAAAATTCTTATTTTGTCTTCTCTACACCTCTCTCAACTATTTTATTTGAAAATATTCTGCCAACAATTTCGTAAAGTGTACTGAATGCTCACTTGGTGTTCTTGTTCGCCGAACATTTCTTTTGAGTGCTCAAACTTAAGGTTGTGATCCATTTTATCCTAGGAGACTGACGCTACAACTCTCCTAGCACCTTCGGGAGGTAACAAATCAGATTTAAGGAAAGTGTGTGTTACACACGACTTGGGTTTTTCCTTCTCTCGTTGGGTTTAAACCTCATGTTTGAAAATCCTTTCATCATATTTATATGTTTTGTGTGTGTGTGTGTGTGTGTGTGTGTGTATTAGAGTTCAGGTGTGGCCGCGTCTTAACGTGCGGTCAGTGCGGCCGCACCACTATGTATACAAATATACATCACTCAATGTTAGAAAATGCACAATACAAATATGCACCAGTAGGCACGCATCACAAAAAATTACACCACTAGGTATGTAAATATATACCACACAGTGTTCGAAAATGCACAATTAGAGGCAGAGGAGTTATGATGCATTATTTTGGGTGTGTTGTGTGTTTTTTTTGGTGTTTTTGTGTATTTTCATTGTCGTGTATTTTCTAACATTGAGTGGTGTATATTTGTATACATAGTGGTGTATACCGCACCGACCGCAGGAGAAGGCGCGGCCACATTTGAGTAGATTTCTATACAGGAATGAATAATTAGCGTTTAAGAAACCTGTACCGTTCACTAAGGATTTAGATCTTCGTGCTAATAACGTGTTTAAATTAAATGTTTCTTCTTATAGTTGATCTTCGATGAAAGTTTTGTTATGATGCTTTTCTTTCTTTTGGTTGACCTTTGGTGAAAATCTTGTAATGTAATACATGAAAGACATAAGAGACAAAAAAAAAATCTAGAACGGGGAGATACACGGAAATTCTCATTCATTGCATAACAGAAGAGTTCATACAAAATATATATTCCTAAAAACAAGGAAAATAACCAATCACTAAGATAATATATGGCCATACATTTGAAATAATTATAACATGTATGAGATAAAA
Organism: Ipomoea triloba; assembly: GCF_003576645.1. Taxonomy (NCBI): domain Eukaryota; kingdom Viridiplantae; phylum Streptophyta; class Magnoliopsida; order Solanales; family Convolvulaceae; genus Ipomoea; species Ipomoea triloba. Next base: position 10,334,820 of record NC_044918.1, read on the forward strand.
ATGGCCATACATTTGAAATAATTATAACATGTATGAGATAAAAAGAGATGGGGTAAATATCATTTTCTTCTCAAACTTTACCCCTTTGACCAGTTGAACTGCCCATGCTGGTGGGTAAATATCATTTTAGTGAGAGATTGAGGATGTCTAAATTTGATTCATTGAACATATGCTACTGATGAGAGCAATTGTGTTTGTATTATAAAGTCTCAAAATATAAGTGTATAGGTTACAGGTATATATATATAAGGTGAGTCACAGTTAGACCGAAACTGAGACTCATAGTATGACTCGAATATGTAGAGTCCTAATACTCCCCCTCAAGCGGAGGGTATAGAAATAACCTGCAGCTTGTCTCTCAAAAAAGAAAACCGGGGTCCTGCTAGTGGCTTGGTGAAGATGTCTGCAATCTGATCCTTGGTGGAAATAAAGTTCACTTGAATGTCTCCTGCCGCAACTCTATCTTGTACAAAGTGGTAGTCAATCTCTATATGCTTTGTACGAGCATGAAAAATAGGATTGGCACACATGTAGGTGGCACCTAGGTTATCACACCACAACTTGGGTGCTGGCAGAGGAGAAACACCAATCTCACGCAGCAGAGAAAGGATCCAGATAACCTCAGCACACACATTTGCCAGAGCTTTGTACTCAGCCTCAGTCCCGAGACACAGGACCTAGCAACAGTCTTCTGCTTCTTGCACACCCAGGACACGAGATTAGTCCCGAGAAAAACAGCATAGCCACTAGTTGATTTTCTATCCGCAGGGCAGCCAGCCCAGTCAGAATCCGAAAATGCATGTAGATCACTGGAACTAGATTGTCTTATTCGCAGACCCATAAACAGAGTGCCCTTGACGTACCTTAGAACGCGTTTCAGTTGCTCCCAGTGTGTAGTAGTGGGAGCATGCATGTAGATTCACTGCAAAGGAGAGATCAGGTCTCGTAACAGTCAAATATTGCAATGCACCTGCGATGCTCCTGTACTACGTAGGATCATCATATGGATCAGTACTGACAGATGTAGGGGAAGAAGTAGCAATGGGAGTAGCCAGTGGCTTGCAGTCAGTCATGCCAGCACGTTTCAGTATGTCAGTCATATACTTGCGCTGCGAAAGAAGGACACCATCAGCACACTTGATTGTTTCAATCCCAAGGAAAAAACCAGGCTCACCAAGATCCCTAATCTTGAAGGTATTAGAGAGCTTAGAGAGCAGCGACGTGAGCACGGCTTGATCATTGCCCATAACAAGAATATCATCAACGTAAACTAGCAGGTAAACAGTAGCTGATCCTTGAGAAAGATAGAACAATGACACATCAGTCTTAGAGGCCTTAAAACCAACAGTGAACATAAAATTTTGTAGACGAGTAAACCATGCACGGGGAGCCTGCTTTAGACCATATAGAGATCTCTTTAATAAACAAACATGATCGGGATATTGAGGATCAATATAACCTGGAGGCTGACGCATATAAACTGTCTCAGCTAAATTGCCATTCAGAAACGCATTGTGCACATCCAACTGCCTCACAAACCAACCAGAAGAGAAAGAAATAGAGAGAAGTAACCTGACTGTTGTAGGTTTAACCACTGGACTGAATGTATCAAAAAAGTCTTAACTCGGTACCTGATTGAAACCTTTGGCTACAAGTCTGGCTTTATGTCTCTCAATGGATCCATCAGCCTTCCTCTTGGTGCGGAAAACCCACTTACAACCAATGATATTCATTGACTCGCTGGGAGGGACCAGGCTCCATGTCTGATTCTGCAAGAGGGCATTGAACTCCGATCCATCGCCTCCCTCCACTCAGAATGCTTGACAGCCTGCGTGTAGCATGTAGGATCAACAGGAGAGACCTGAACAGCCAACCTCGCAGTGGGAGCAACAGATCTGCTTCGAGTAGCCATGGAATGATACCGCTCTGTAGGGTGAACAGTTCAACCGCGAGGGCGACCACGAGGCCGTTTCTGAGCCACATCAGCAGGTGGTGAGGAGGTCGGAATAGATGGAGCAGGCACGGAATGCAGAACAGATTCAACCCAAGGGCAGGAGGGCTGGGTCACTGGAGCCTACAAAACAGTGTTAGCAGCAAAGGGAAAAACCCCCTCATCAAAACGCATATGACGACACACAAAAACCTTATTAGTACGCAGATCCATACATCTGTAGCCCCGAAACGACTCAGGATAACCCAAGAAGACACAAGAGGAAGACCTATATGACATCTTATGACGATTGTAGGGCCGTAAATGAGGATAACACAGACATCCAAAAACACGAAGAAAGGAGTAAGAAGGCGGAGATTTATGCACTAGAGCATGAGGACTGAAATTGTGAAGTGTGGAAGATGGCATTTTGTTAATAAGAAAGACAGCAGACTCAAAAGTAAAATGCCAGAACCGAGAAGGGACAGATGCACGAGCCATTAGAGCAAGGCCAGTTTCAACCACATGCCTGTGCTTTCCTTCCACACGACCATTTTGTTCGTGTGTGTATGCACAAGATTGCCTGTGATTAATACCGAGCTGAACAAAAACAGAGTGCAGTTTCTTATACTCAGCTCCTAAATCAGATTGAATAGCCTTAACTTTACAATTAAAGGAACGTTCAACTAGGCAGCGAAAACGATCAAAGACAGAGTATATATCAGATTTTAATTTCATGGGATAATACCACGTAAACCTAGAATAGTCATCCACAAATAAAACGAAGTAACGATAACCGCCTCCCACAGCTCCTTCAATGTTTGGCAGCCAACCGCGATGGAGAGGACTTCCTCAGATAGGGACGAAACCAGTAGTGACAGCAGCGACTGATCACGCCGCATCCATGCAATGTACTCCGGGTTCGGCAGCAACGGCGCATCGGCAGACGTAGCGGGGAGAGTTTTGTTCGAACAAGGGCACGTACCATCAACTAGGCCGATCAAGTCATGTCCACGGAGGAACGGAAGGACTTGGGTGCGCCAAAACAAGAAATTCCGATTATTAAGCTTGAGACTAATATAGTGATGAGCCGATGAAAGAGACGACGCGGGAGAAGACACCGCAGTACTCATAGCTACATCAGAAACGGTCCGTTCTGATGAGTTCACAGAACCGTCATTCGCAGTCATGGAGAAAACCCTAGCGACTGATACCAGATGAGAGCAATTGTGTTTGTATTATAAAGTCTCAAAATATAAGTGTACAGGTTACAGGTATATATATATAAGGTGAGTCACAGTTAGACCGAAACTGAGTCTCATAGTATGACTCGAATATGTAGAGTCCTAATACTACTCTTCGTTCAGTTCGTTGATTATAACTTATGCTTTATTTGTCTGAATTGACTATAGACTCATTATTATTGTGTGTCGGACGGGCTACGTACGGGTTCAAATTTGTTAATAGGCAATCCGTGTGGAATTCATTATCTTTTTTTTTTTTTTTCAAATTGTAATTCAATCCTAAGTTAATTAAATGTAAAACCGTGCAGATTATTCAATTTAACAATTCCGTCGGATCTTGTCAGATTTCGGATTTAATTGGATTTATTAATCTAATTCAAAAGTCAATATTTTAGAGTGAAATTAGCAAATAATCAAAATACATGTCAAATGTACCATTTTACCTCCCAAAATCCAAATTGCAAAAATAACTTCGAAAAATAGAAATTACAAAAATTACAATTTACAGTTCACAAATATAAAAGAGTTAATTTCATTTTTTTATCTAAGATTTAGAGCTATAATTTCATTTTTAGTCCTTTTTTTCAAAACATCTATTATTGGTCCTAATATTATTGTGGTATAATCATTTTTGGTTCTCCGTCAACAAGCCTATGTAAATGACATTAAATACGATGAAATTTTTTTTTTGTGGTTTTATACAAAGTGGGTCGACCCGCTATATATATATATATATATATATGAAAAAATCCCTAATTGACGGATTAGAGTGCTATGTCTTCTTCAAGTACAATTTGCGCCTCTGCAAAATAATGGTAGGCAGAGCACTCCATATTCAAAGTGATCCCAAACTTTGGATCTAGACTCAAATCTTTCCTCTTCTTTGCAGGAACAGCTGCGGGAGGAGAATGCATATGCTGCTGAGTATTTCTCCCAGTAGATTGAGCTTTCACTCCATGTTCCTGAGTGGAGGTTGGAGGATGTTTGTCCATATAAACTGATGCTTTAATTTTCATCTAAATTAAAAGGACGGACATCAATAATAAGAATTTATTCACAATTCATCATTTATATGAAAATGTCCAAAAATCAGGGCTCACATATATAACAGTCCAATAGTCCAACATTCATACAGAATATATCACCATAATCAAAATTTATTCACAATTCATCATTTATATGAAAATGTCCAAAATTAGGGCTCATGTACACACTTGGCTTCGCCACATAATTTTACATAAACCAACTTTCATACAGAGTCTACCAATTTTAAGAGTCCTCTATCCATAAATATAAAATCTTAATCCAAATTTTTACAAATTCATCATATATATAGAGATGCCCAAAAGTAATGGTCACGTATTCATCATATAGATTAAAGAATACATGCATCAAACAATACAACACAAGAACACTAGAACTGTAGAACATATACAAGAACAATATTAAAAAGGGGTTTGTGATGTACTTGCTTTCGCCAATTTTTTCCGGAGAACTAGGGCATCCCTTTTTTTGGCGCCCACCCTTTACCATATATGGCACCACCGATAGTTGTGAGACTATGACCACTACACACAAGGGTTATTGTAACACCCCAATTCTCACATCTTGGATTTATTACAAAATTCCAATAATACATTGCGGAAGCTTGTACATCTAACCGGCAGAAAACTGGGTGCTACCGCCACACCTAGAGTGAATTCTATCACCTCTTTGACAAACTCCACTCTAAGTGCACAGGCTAAACTTACAACATTAACAACAATCCCTGTCTACATCAAAGAGTAGACCCCAAACTCAACTTCCATCCTATTCAGAGCTCATCGGGCTATAGGAACCCACCCTATACAACATATGTTAACAGAAAACACATTGAAGTGTAGTTAGCACGACGGCTAAGTAAGGATATATCCATGGGTTATTCAAAACTAAATAAAGGTTTTTGTAAAAATTGTTACATAGAAAACTCTATACCTTACTCATCGGCAAAGATTCTACCTGCAACAGTTATAAATAGCAACTTGCATACATTATGAGCAAAATTCAATAATGTCTCATATCATTTTCCCTCTTGACAAGGTCATTTGGTAATCATTTTCATACCCAATAATATATTGTTAAACAATTAAGCATACTAGTAAGTAGCAGAAAACATAAATCACACGTCTTGCTTGTGATCACCTTAGTAGAAAAACCTTTCCCTCATAATGAGATTCTCATCACCTTTCACTTTTCAAAGAGAGAGATCACCCACCACCTTTGGGTACTTAAATACTTGTCACATCTTTCTTTCCCGTAGCTACGGCGTAACTACATTCATATTTCAAAATTCCACTTAGTCCTAGATAGAAAGTGTGAGGCCTTTGGAGTTCTTTCTCCACTTTTGACCACTTGGATCGTTGAACTCGGGTTCAGTGGTCATCGCCCGGTCTAATACTGATCCCCTGGACTTATAGGCGCGTTGGAATGATTCCTAGCTAGCCTCACTAGGTTCATAAGAACGACACCTACCTGAACATAGAGTGACTATACTTAAGTGTGCACACCCCCGTAGGAGTACCTTTTCCTTCCGGGTGATATAGTACTCGGCGAATAGACTTCGCCCACAGTATGATTGATCATACACATAATTACCATGCGGAATAGGCACTTTAAGCTCATCTTTATTCCGTGGTTAACAAGATCCTTCACCACTTTTACTAGAACTAAGGTTTGAAAACATTTTTCTACTCCTTTCCCTTTCTTGCTTTGAAAATAGCTTGGACATACTTGGGTCAATCCCAATACTCGGAAATTAATTCTCCTTTTAACCCAATTCAAAAATTCTCCTTTTCTTTTGCAAAACATTTGGATGATCCACTAACATCCTTTCACAAAAGTAATTCAAGTGTAACAATTCTACACTTTCCACCCCATATTTATCACGTAAGTCTCATATTTGACACATACATCTCAATGCATATAACATATACATTTCCCAACTTCAACATAGGCATAACACATAACATATATTTATTCTTTACAAGCACATAATGTCACTTCCTTATATTATTTATAAGTTCACCCATATAACACAATCTACTTAACACCTATGCCTAACTACATAGTATTACTCTTCTTACTAACAACATATATAATTATGGTTTATACATACCATATACTATACACCAATATGACATTTTATTAATACATACATACCCATATATGTACATATATATATATAGTTTACTTACACACACACACCACACGTATATATATATATATATATATATACCCACACGGTTTTCATATATATATATATATACATAAAACACACACATATATATATATATACTATACTACACGTACATACACACAATATGTATAAATATATATATATATATATATATATATATATATACTACATTACACGCACATACATTACATACATATTATAATATACATAGTGTGCTTAAATTAAGTATTTTGGGAATTAAGTATTTTGGGCACATTGACAACCACCTCATACCAACACAACATTTTGTACATATGCATCATGAAAAATACCATTACATATATATATATACATGCATCATGTACACAAAAATTCTACCTAGAACTCATCATATTTCAACCAAGCTATCAATTATCTAGTTTCAAATAACCTCAACCAATTAAAGGGATTCCTTACCTCAATCGAGTTTCTAATTTCGTAGAAAATCCTTGTAGTTGATTTTCCCCAACTTCACCTTAAAACCCTACAATTCCATCAACAACATAACACATGATTTTAAGAAATCTTAACTTAGATTCTTGTTCTAGGATGAAAAATAAAGCTATCTACCGAATAAAATTGGAGTTTTACCGAATATTTTGGAGACTTGTGTGGAGATCTTGGCTATGGAGTGTTGGAGCTTGAAGAAGAAGATGAAAATTCCAATCTACTCTCCCTCTCTCTATTTTCGGCCTTAAGGAAGAAGAAGGGAAAAAAAATTGCTTAAACATTTACCCACTTGGTTGACTAGTCTTCTCCCAACCCATGGTGAAAAATGGTGACAAGTGTCACCTCTCTATGGTTTGATCTTAAAAATATCTTAGCTTAGACGGATCGGGATTAAATCAGATGAATTCTCGGTAGAAACTAATTCAATTCAAATAATTTTCGAACCCAAAAATTTATCCCAGACTGAAACTCAAAATTGGGCTAGGTTCGGTACACCGCGAAATTTCGCGATGTACGATCAAAAAATAAATTTTTGCTGCTATGGGCTAATTTAATTAAATAGGAAATTCCAGAATAATAGTATGGTGTCTAAAAATCTATTTCCTAGGACAAACGGGTCCGAATACTAGTTCCTAAAATTTTTACGGTTCGTGACCGGGACGTACGATCGCAGCTTAATAACAACTATACTCACTTGTAAAAATCCTTTTGAAATATCGGGAGATCATAACTCATGTATGTCAATACCTTAAGATAAAATAATAATGTTAATAAAATACGGGGTATTACAGTTATAAGCTTCCACTACGACAACACCGACGTTTGTGAGACTCGCCAACTTAACTGTAACTTAGTCAAGATGGTTGAAGAAATTGAATGATCTGAGTATACACCATACCTTTTAATTCTATATATGCTCTATATATATATATAGGTTAAAAGAGTAAGTAATTTATGTTGTCTTGCAAATTATTTACTTGGTTCTAAATTGGGGATGTTTTTTTTTTAAAGAAAAGTAACTTCATTGGTCTAAAAGAGTTATATATACATACAAGGACCCAAAAGTGATCACTTGCACTCAAAGATACAAAAGACTTGCTATGATAAAACTAAAGCCAAAAGGTATATACAAAAGCAAGTTTTAACCACTCAAAATCCAAAGTCTCCAGTACCAAAGTATTCACACTCAAATGCATTTCATGTTTCATGCCCCACACAAGGGGTGGGATCGATTCCAAAGTCTCCATAATATGCCCTACTACCCTTAGAATGCACCCCAATCCCTAGGGTACGGATCTCTGTATTTTATCCCCAAGGACCTTCACGGGAGGTTCTAAATTGGGGATTTCATAGCTCTTTTGTACTTAATGGGTCTTTAGATGTTCGAATAAATGTTTAGACATATGAACAACTAATATAATAAGAATACATGACCTCTAGAGGTCATATGGAGTGCTATGTAATAGTTAGAACAAACCTATAATTTGAGTTGATAAATTGTATAAGATTAACTTTGGTAATGGATTCATGTTAGTTCCTTGTACTTTTTCAAATTGTTTAATTACTTGCATGCATTCTAGATTGCTTACTTATTTTATTGAGTTATGAACAGTTTCTCATGAGATCAACCATTACTTTTGCAGTGCTACTATACTATTCGTCACTTGCGAGGATAACTAAAATTGTCCATAAGATACTTGCATAAACAAGTAAAGCTATTAGAAAAAGTAAAAGTCAAATTTTATCGACAAGTTGCACGCAACAGTTTAATAAAAGTCTACATTTGTCAAATCTAGGCAGAAAGAAAATATATATTGTAGTGTGCTGACTTAGTGATCAAAGCCAAAATTACTAGTGAGTTTCCTTCTAAGTGAAAAGGAGAGGAGTAGAGTAGAGTAGAGGAATTACACAATCCTTGAATCACTAGAAACCTACTCTGTCTCTTTACTTTACACATTTATTTTTCAGCATACTCTTACATATATACCTTAATCATTTTTCGTAATTACATAAGATACTAGTGTGCTATACAATATTTTCCGTGATACACTTAAACTTTGATAAAAGTTTATCCGTAACCATTTAGTTAAAATTTCAACATAACCTTTCGAAGTATTGTTTAGAAATTAACTCTTTTAGTCAAAAATTCAAGTTTGATTTACTTATTTTAAAAGGTTTTAAAATATGAAAAGTCTATTTACCCCTTTCTAGACTTATTCTTCTTAGTTTGGCCATCATTCATGGAAAAATAATAATGACATATGTTTATAGTATCAATTAATATTTTGCTTTTGTTATTACAAGATATTAGAAACGTTTACATTGGTTGAGAGTATGTTTACACATACAAACTCACAATGTTCTGTTCATGTTATCAGGACAGCAAATGAGAAGGCAAAATACAGAGGGTCGGAACACATTATATTCTCCTTTATTGCAATGTGACATCACATAAAAGTATAGTTTGTTGTGATCTAAAAAATCTCCATATTTTACCACTCCTTTCATTGTCCAGTCCAGTCAATTATGATCCACAGACACAGTATAGTAGTATACTATTCACTAGTATTTCTTCATAACATGCCCACATTGTTTGTCTTTTACCTTCTCTCTCTTCTCTCCCCCCCTCCCCCCTCCCCGGCCCCTCCCACACCCCACCCTGCTTTCTTTATTATTCTGCAAAGAAATTTCTTTTGCACATTGAAAAAACTTACACATATATGTGCAACCAAAATCACTGTGCCCCCTTTTGGAATCTTCTGATCAGTTCTCCCTTAAGATGTGTCTCTAGTGTTATACCCTCATTTCACTCATCTATATGATCCAGTCTTCTATCCCCCACAAGTTATTCTATTTACTACATCCCTAGCTAGCCAGGTTCATGTAACTATATGAGTGGTGGTCACCATTCAAAATCTTGACGAATATTTAGAAATGTAGACGTGTCTTACATTAGCTATTCACCAAATTTAAGAGAATATACAAAATTTAGTCCTTAAATATTAATTTGCATTAATTAGCAAACTTAGATTTGAGTTAGTATTTCATATATATATATATATTAGATTAGTCTTTTAAGATGAACTTTTCTCTTAATTTTGAGTACCTAGTGGTATTTAACCTTGAGAATTCTCACATATTGAATTAATATTTTGGGACGAATTCTTCCCTTGGAAAAGGATTGGGTTGATTAAAATATCAAATTTATAATAAGAGAAAAAAACATATTTTACTTGTGATTTCTGGATTAACATTTTTATGTTCAAGTCGTCAAAATTTGATTTGTGAAAACTTTACCATACTGCATTTGAAGATATTTTACTCGTGATTTTTGGACTATATTAACATTTTCACGTTCAAGTCGTAAAAATTTGATTTGTGAAAAGTGAAAACTTTACCGCATTTGAAGATATTTTATACATTTTGCATTAAAATTAAAAATAAATTAATATTAGAAAATGTCACTATAATAAAAGAAACAAAATGAAATAAACTTTATACCATAATTCCACTTCATCAAGATTATTGAAATAATTTGTCCCCTCCCTCACCCCACCCTACCCCACCCCACCCCCAACCCTACCTAGCAGCTGGCTCTATCTGCATAGCTATAATTATGGAATGATATGAGCATATATCTACAAAAGAAAGGAGGAAATAGTAATATACACATGCATGCAGAGAGACACATATTAAATAGGATTCTTGAGTTTAGTGTCCTGGTGAGGGCAGCATTAACTGTCTCAGCAGTATTGCTTAACCCACTGCCACTGTTGTTTGCATGCCAAAGGGGGTCAACTTTAGCTATGTCTGTAGGCAGGGTGGGGTGTAGCGTGGGAGGGGGTGGGGTTCTTCTCTGTTGGGCTTTGGAAAAGGGAAGAAAAGTTAAACATCCTACCCTACCACAGAAAGTGATTAAACTTGCAAAATAATTCTCAAATTTTGTATTTTTCTGAGAATTAGAAGAGGCAGTGCCTACTGTCTACCTTGACCAGTATTTGTTTTTGTTTTTTTCTACACCATGGTTGTAGTAATGAGTTATTACAAATTGATATTACTTGTTTAGATTTAAAATAATGAAAGATAAAATAATTCATATTGATTGTTTTTTTTTGGAAATTAATTGAAACCCTTAGATTCAACAAAATGAGTCAAAGTCATATAACCTATAGAGTATAGATTAAATAATACGAGTCTCTTCCAACTTAATCCAAATTTTGGAATCTCGGGTGTTGATGGTTTCTACCATCAAGTGTACAAATCATGTGTTTGATTACTTTTTTATGAACATATGACCTTTTGCACGGAATTACTCTAATATCAAATTGAAAGATGTTTTCAATTCAATATCAACTAAATAAAGTCTAAATTGATGGTTTAATTATTGCACATTTATATGTGACGTTTCAACATCATATAGCTAAATTGACATTTTTAATCTCTTCTTTCTTTTTCTTTTTCTTTTTTTTTTTTTTGTTGTGATATGATTAATAAGTCACATCTTATCTATTGTACAAGTAAGAATTTTATTGTTATCAAATTTTATAAGTTTACATGTTTCTATCTTTCAATATAAATCATGCTCCATAATATAATTTTTCAAAAAAGATATAGTGGGCCTTTAACTTTAAGCCTATAATCAAATCTAAAAGTTTCCTAAAAATTGTACGGCGCAAAGCAAATGAAATTCGGGCCTTTTATTGGAGAAAGCCCATAATTTTGTAAAATCATCAAAATTTATGTCCATTTAGATGAGCCTGGCAAATTATTGTGCGATCATTATTGCATTGACCAGGTTCACAAAGCGTATATTTTTAATATATTAAAAGTACATTATTTTTTATATATAAAGTACATTATTTTAGAGTATATTGTTTAAGTACTGAAAATATATTATTTTGTATATACTATCAAATAATGTACCTTCAATACAAAAATAATGTACTTTTAGTATAATAAAAATGTACCTTATATTCATGGTCCACACAGCTATGTGGACCGTGGTACATACAGTTGTGTGGACCATGGTCCAAAACGACGTCATGAATTTTATGAATTATAATAATTTACTTTATGTGTTAAAATAATGGAATTTCTGGGGTAAAATAATTTATTTTATGAGTTAGAATAATGTATATTATGTTTTAGAATATTGTATATTATAAGTTATAAAAATGTATTTTGCAGCGGGTCACGTGAAAAAAAAAATTTACCCGAAACAATGTTGTTTTTGGACCATGATGCACACAGCAGTTCACGCAATAATTGTTGGATGAGCCTTGGCAAATTTATTGTGGACCATAAAGTATATATCATTTCAATTATACTTTAGTTTCATTTGATAATATTGTTATATATGTTTTTTTGTTTCATTTTTCTACCGTACTAATTTCATTATAGCAATACTAAAGTATCATTTTAGTTCTACTAGGGCTGGGCAAAATAGTTCGGGTAACTCGAATTGAACCGAACCGAAAAACCGAACGATTTTTAATTAATTAATTATATATATATATATATATATATATATATATATTATATATATATATAATAAATTATATATATTTTCCAAACTGGAATGAATTTGAAAATTCAATAAAGTAACTGGATTGAATTTTCAAATGCATTCCCATTCCAGTTTACTGGAATGTTCTAGTTTTATTTTTTTATTTTAATTTGTTTGAATTGTTAATTTGTTATGTTGGTATTTAATATTTAGATATTAGATTTTGGATTTGGGTTATGTGATGTTTTATGCATAGTTATTACGACTTTGTCGCCTAGGAAATGTTGAAATTTGGAGGGGTCGTAAATCGGATCGAATTAAATCCGAACCGAAACTGAACCGTTTCAAATCAAACCGAATTCTAATGTTAAACCGAATGGTTTAATTTTTTTTAAACCAAAAAATCGAAACCGAAATCGAAATCAAAAAAACCGAACCGAATACTGAAACGCCCACCCCTAAATTCTACTATAGTTTCATTTGATAATATACATTATTTCTTGAGCTCTATTTTTAATACGCGTCAATAATTCCCTCGATGCATCGAGAAATTCTACCATCAATCTTGGTGATTGTCTTTCTCCCGATGCAACCGTGGTAGTGTTAACAGGAAAGAGAACCGACAAAAATGTGATGATGGTTTGATGGCAGTGTGCATAAGGTTTGAATGAAGAAGGAAGGGGTTCGAATCTTAGCATAAGCTCAAATATTTTTTGCTTCTGACAAAGAACACGGCTTTTCGTCGTGTCCCCACGGATGGCGCCAATGTTAGTTTTGTGACTTTTGGGCTTAATCACCGGCAGGCTAACATAACCAGAAACTCAAGAATTTTTACGTGGAATCCGAAAAGGTAAAAACCACGAGCCTTTTTGGGCTGGGCCAGGCCGAACTTCACTATTTCTTCTATGTAGCTATTACAAAGTTGGGGCTTGTTACAAGACTATTTTGAACTAGGAAGCCCTGAGAGAAGAAAGAAAGTGATTGAAGGTGTTTAGAAACCTTCTCTAAGGCCAGGAAGAATGGCCTGAAGCTAATGAAGGGATTAGGCCCTTTATATAATTGTAGGGCTTGTACTGAGTTGTAGTTCGGGTTGTTATGCCGTGGACCCAGGTCCACCTTGCAAGGTGGACCTGGGTCTACATTCACATGCACTATACTCTACATTCACATACACTATACTCTACATTCACACTTTGTAAACTCCACGTTCACAAATTACAGGATTATATGTTTAGTAACTATATTACCACTTTTATGCATTCACACATTCAAAACTCTATATTCACAAGTCCTATACTCCATATTCACAACTTGAGAACTCCACATACACACATTACAGGGCTACAAGTTGCTAAAACTTCTTAACTCTATTACAGATTCACACATGCATAATTCTACATTCACGATTTCTATACTCCTTATTCACAATTTGAAACCTCCACATTCACACATTTTTGGGAAACTCTACATTCACACAATCATAAATCTACATTCACACTTTGAAACCTCTACATTCACACATTTTTGGACAACTCTATATTCAGCAATATGTTTACTAATTAAAAAAAAAAAAAGAGACAAAAACGACGTAGTTTTGGACCCAGGTCCACCTTGCAAGGTGGACCTGGGTCCACAGCATAATTTTCCTTGTAGTTCTGATTGGGCTTTGCATACGAACTGGGCCGCCATACATGTTGGGTCTTTTATCTTTATGGGCTGTAGTACCATATCCATCAATTACCATATTAGATATATCACAAATTATATATCACCAATCAGCAATTAATATTATTAATAAATATAGATAATGGCATTAAATGATTAAAAAATATGGATAATAGCATTACATTATTAATAAATATGGATAATTAATATAATTAATAAAATAATAAATAAATAAATAATATCCATTATGTTGTTACTGAAATGCCCTCCAGTTTTGGGAGGAAAACTTTTGCTAGGCACTTCTATTATTATTATTATTATTATTATATATATATATATATATATATATATATATATATATATATATATATATATATATATTAAAGTATTATTTTAATCATACTGCAGTTTCATTTGATAATAATGTGCTCTATTTTTTAGTTTCGTTTTTCACACATCAGTTTCATTATAGTAACAATAAAGTATTGTTTTAATTCTACTACAGTTTCATTATAGTAACAATAAAGTATCGTTTTAATTCTACTACAGTTTCATTCGATAATCATGGTCCACATAGCAATGTGTGGATTATGGTCCACTGTATAACAACTGGATAAGCCTTACGACAACAATCATTTAATTATGAGAAAAATGATAGAAAAAAAAAAGAACAAATAATTGCCCTACCGACCGTACATACAAATGTGTCAGTCAATAAATTGCAAATTTTACTATGGACTGTGGTCCACCAAGCATTGTAGTCCAAGTGACAAAACGACGTAGTTTTAATATAAGTTAATGGCGCAAGTCAAACGACGCCATTAACCATCACAGTTCGCGCATCTCAATTTTCATTGTTACGAATTATGGACGAAACACTAGGTAGAAGCAATTTGATTGATGCGATTGATTTGAATTTGTTGGTTGTTGATGATCACAACTTATTAATCCCTGGTTTGTATCCTCTTTTAGTTAATTGATTGTGTACTTTAAAATTTATAGGGTTTATATTTGTTTGACATTGTTATTCCATGATTATTATTGTGTTTATAGATTGTAATGTTTGTGTTGCAGTGGAAGATAATATTCCGGTTGGTGTTGTATCGAACTCACAGTTTGCATCTGATGTTCCTTTTTCAAGTTTTGTGGCTGATCACGATAATATTTCAGGTTTTAATCGTATTTGTGTGTTATTCAAATTCTCTATTTGTTTCAAGACCACGATAGTTAGTTTCAATTTGATGTCGAAGTAGTGTCAGTTATGGGACACTGTAATATTAGTTGGAGAGCACTTGACTCTTAGTTGATAATGTTTGACATTAGTTTCAATTTAATAATGTTGTAGTTTTGTTTTGTCAACTCTGTAGTTTCATTTTAGTTTCGCTATAGTGTCTGTTGACAATATATATATATATATATATATATATATATATATATATATATATATATATATATATATATATATATATATATATATATAGGAGAGATCACATGCGGCTGTGTGATTACATGCGGATGTGTGGCCAAATATACACCGTTAGATTAGATAATCCATCGGTCCACATTGCTGCTCCAATCTAAAAAGCGCGCCGTGAATGAAGGGTAAATTTGTGAATTCAGAAAATTTCAAACTGGTGTAAACTCACTCACGTCGCCATTCACAATCCCAAAGCAAAACTTCTCCATTCCCCCCGAGAAAACTCTCCAACGAAGAAAATCTTACGACGACGACAACGAAACTTCTCCAGTCGCAGAGCACAGAGCACGGAGCACAGACACTAGACACCCGGAGGATGTAGAACTCCATCACAAACACCGATTGTTCTCACACCCAACGTACAAAACGTACAAGACGACTTCAGAGAAACGAGAATGACGAAATGCAAAGGTATACTCTCACAGTTTAAACACATCATTTTATTTCAAAAATAGGGCAAAAAATCGCAAATATTTAGTGCATTTAAGACTAGGGCACCATGTAATGTGTTGTTTGTGCATTATCAACATTAATCTGGTTCGTATTAGAGATTTTATTAGTGTAATTCGCAATAGTGTATGTATTTGGCGGATCGTTGTTGTAATACCCCGTATTTTCCTAACATTATTATTTTATCCTAAGGTATTGACATACATGAGTTATGATCTCCCGATACTTCAAAAGAATTTTTATAAGTGAGTATAGTTGTTATTAAGCTGCGATCCTACGTACCGGTCACGAACCGTAAGAATTTTAGGAACTACTATTCGGACCCGTTTTTCCTAGGAAATAGATTTTTAGACACCATACTATTATTCTGGAATTTCCTATTTAATTAGATTAGCCCATAGTAGCCAAAATTTATTTGCGATCGTACCTCGCGAAATTTCGCGGTGAACCGAACCTAGCCCAATTTTGAGTTTTAGACTGGAATAAATTTTTGGGTTCGAGAATTATTTGAATTGAATTAGTTTCTACCAAGAATTCATCTGATTTAATCCCAAGCAGTCTAAGTTAAGATATTTTGGATTATTTTATTCCAAATTAGGTGAGATCTTATCCTAAAAGGAGTGGACTAGTCAACCATTGACCAAGACCATAAAAACCCAATTTTCCTTCTTCTTTCCCCCTAGTGTGGCCGAAATACTCAAAGAGAGAGAGAGAGTGAAATTGTCATCATCTTCTTCAAAGCTCCAACTTCCATAGCCAAGATCTCCACACAAACCTCCAAGATATTCGGTAAAATTCCAATTTTATTCGGTAGATAGCTTTATTTTTCATCCTAGAACATGAATCTAAGTTAAGATTTCTTAAAATCATGTGTTATGTGGTTGATGGAATTCTAGGGTTTTAAGGTGAATTGGGGGAAAATCATCTACAAGGATCTCCTACAAAATTTGGAACCCGGTTGAGTTAAGGAATTCCCTTAAGTTGGAATTAGTCACTTGAATTTGGATAATTGATTTTTGGTTGAAATATGGTGTTTTTGAGCGTTGGAAATATTTTTTATACATGTTCATAGCTTGGATATGCATGTATATGTTATATTTATGTTCATATGAGCTTATACTTGTGAGAATAGTGAAAGGAAATCAGGGTAGATTCTGGCAGTAACTTCCGAGATTTATTGGGAAAAATTGGTAAGGTATTTTGATCCTATTTTTTTTAGACATGTAGTTCTATAAGTGTAGAACCCGCATATAAAATTTCATAATGATCGGAGTAGTATAAGTATGGTTTTCGGAATTTTTCCCAAAACTGGTCCAGAGAGAGACAAAATTCCGGACAGCACACTGCCAAGGGCAAAGATGGAATTTTCTGTGTTTATTCGCGGACCAAAATGACCAAAAATTTTTATGGACATCAAGTACTATAAGTTGGGATTCTACCATAAAAATTTCAAGTGAAAAAGAGTTCGGGAACTATTTTTACCGGCTCAATCTTTCGGACTGCGCCAAGCTGAAATTTTCTGAATTATGCTTAGTATGATTATGGATGTGTTAATGATAATTGTGAGGTAGTTAGTGAGTTAATGGTGATTAGGTGATGCTAAGGACGTGGATTAATGATGGAGATTAAATGATAATCTCATGATTTTTGGGTTATGGTTAGGCAATGACCTTACCTATTAGAATTTATATATGTTTGGATGTACGATATCCTCAAGTTATGATCTAATGGTGTTGATCATGGTGGAAGTTGTTGAGGACGATAGTTGAGGATGCTGGTTGTTTTAAAGTGTGAGATGGACATATGAAGTGTATCCAAAAATGTTTATGAAAACTTACGTTGAAAGACATATGTTATTTTGGTATAAAGGTTGTCAAAACCTTATTGTTTGAGAAAATGATGTTTGAAAATCCTTCAGATGCTAATGAAGTAGCCGATTTCAAGTATTGGACTCATTTGTGAAATATGTCCAAATGAGATGATTTGTTGTAAGAAAACTGAAGGAAGGATAACGTTTTCAAAACCGTAGTTTCTAAAGTAAGTTGAGGAGGACCTTGATTGACCCACGGGTGGCTTTAAGTGCCCTTGCCCAGTGGTCGTTATATTATATTGTTAGAGCGAAGTCTATTCGCCGTTATGTCGTCATGTTGGGATAAGGAGAGGTGCCCACGGGAAGGCTTGAGTGCCACGGCCCGGGGTTGGGATAAGGGAGGAACCTACGGGAGGGCTGGAGTGCCATGGCCCGAGGTTGTAGGCCTCACTCTTACTATATGAAACTAAGGAAGTTTTAAAAATGAGTAAAGAGTTACTCTGTAACGTCTTTGAGAAAGAAATGATTTTGTCTTACGAGACGAGTGGATTTTGATTCACTGAACGATATACTATTTTCCAAATGATTATGTTTTCAAACCTTTGTCTACTTTTGAGTGACATCGGATTACCTTACTTAGCCGTCGTGCTAACTACACTTCACCGTGTACGTCATTTCAGATGTCATCCAGTGAGGGATCCTGTAGCCCGGCAAATACTCCTGATCATGTTTGCCCGGGACCTACTTTTGTTGGTCAGATTCTGCATGACACGTCGGGCAGAGACCCGTATTCTCCACCCTATTCTCAAGGCTACTCTCCAGGCTATACTCCAGCATCCCCTGACTATACTCCAGCAACCCCAGTCAGCCCAGTAAATATCTTTTGGTAACCTTAGTTTTGGCTGACTCTAGTCTGTTAGGTTGTGGAGGACCCGGAGTTTGTAATGACAGCCCGTCGGGCAAACTCTTGTAGATATCTTTTGATATTAATATATACCTAAAATATTACATTTTGATGTTTGGGGTGTTGATGTTGAGTGAAATTTCTTTTAGCCTGTGCACTGAGAGTGGAAGTTTTATCAAAGAGGTGATAGAATTCACTCTAAGTGTGGCGGTAGCACCCGGTTTTCTGTTGATATGATGTATAAGCTTCCGCAGTGTTTATTACGGATTTTGTAATAAATGTAAGAGTTGAAAACCGGGGTGTTACAGTTGTGGCGAGGGATGGAATGGTGTATTCCAGCATTGCAGTAGTGCTTTTTAATCGTAGACTGGTGTGTATTTGTACATATTTGATTAGGTCATTCTGCGTGACTATGTGCTTTTAGGCATTGGGTGAAATGGTGTGTTTTAGGCTGTCGACTAGTGCATTTTAAGTCGTAGATTGCTGTGTTTTACTTATATTAGTGCTTTCCATGTTATTAACTTTGTTGGGTATGGGAGGGGGGAATGGTGTGTTTTAATGTGTCCAGTGGTGCATCTTGGTACGTATAATAGTGTGATTTATTATAGATGTTGATGATTTTACAAGAGTAGTTCCATTTCATGTGTGGTGGGTAAATGGTGCATTTTAATCTGAGTACTGGTGCAATTTAGTTAGTTAAATGGTGTATTCTGTTACTAATGCTAGTGCATTTTATGGTACTATGTGTTATTGCTGTATGCTGGTTAAGAGGTGTATATTATAATAAGTTTTGGTGCATTGTTTGTGAGTATTATGTGTTTCTACTGTTAGAATGCAAATAGAGATAAGTGTATATCAGAGTTCATGTCGGTACACCTATATTTGAATTAAAAAAGCTTATGCAGGTAGCAAGCGAAAGGCAATAGATGAAGGAAACACATCAACAAGCAAAGAGCCCCGAACATCCACTGCAGAGCTAGGCCAAGAGCAACTAGAGGAGCAACCCACTGAACAGGCACAGCAGCCCCAGCAAGAGCAGATTGAAGAAGAACAACCTGCCCAAGCAGATGAGGTTGACAACCCAGAGCAAACGGATGCTGAGGATAACACCACGAGGGCAGATGATGATGGACTAAAAATAAGGGCACTTCCAAAAATACTAACCAATGTTGTAAAGCAACTAAGCCCTGCACAGCGCCAAGCTGTAAAAGACATTGGGCTAGGCAATCTTCTAGACCTACAAATCACCAATTTGTCGTGCCAGATGGGGCTATGGTTAGTTGAAAACTTCGATCCAAGAAGCTGCACATTACAGCTCCAAAACGGACACACTATCCATATAACTGTTGATGATGTTACTGCAGTTCTTGGGCTGCCAAAGGGAAATATTGAAATAACAAAGAGAACAGCGAAGGCAATCCCAGAAATATTGAAAGAATGGAGGTGGTTCTTTGAAAAAACAACTGCATATATCACACCAAGAGCATTGAGAAGGAAAATGGTAGAAGTTGATGTTGTTGATCCATGGTTTAAGTGCAATTTTGCCCTGCTGGTGATGAGCGCATTAATAGATCCAATGGTCAATGGGTATGTGAACCAAAACTATATTGACCACCTCCTGGATGTGGGCAACATACCAAATTTGAATTGGAGTCAGATGGTCATCAATGCATTGATCAATAGCAAGCAGGTGTGGATGAAAAGCGCGGCCAAGCTGTATGGAGGACCAATTCTCTTCCTCATGGTAAAGCTGCTCCCATTACCTCCGAAACCTTTAACCATCAAAGCAATCCAACTAATAATACTCTCACACATAATATGCAGGTATTCTATGTGGACCGTGTGGTGCTTTTCAGACGCATAGTGCCAAGAGTCTTCCCAGCCATAAAAAATTGGACATTCAAGTTGCTGTCTAAAAGAGAGCGTGATGAGATAAAGTTAGGAGGATTTGGATATGGGCATGTTGATACTGCCTTGAGGCTTGAAAATACAACACCTGAGGAGGGAAATCCATCAATTCCAGTATCTGATGTCCCACAGCCACCACAACACCCACAGCCACAAGAAAAGGACACCCCCTTGCCAGAAGGATTACAGGTAAACACCTATCTACAAACACACTAATGGTGAATTGCTGATATTTGTTGGTGTAATAATTAGGTAAAATGGTGTATTATATTACTAATATTGGTGCATTTTACAATAGTACCTGCATTGGTGTATGGTTACTTACTGGTGTAAATTAATTTGTGAACTCGTGTATTTTAGTAGGTTTAATGGTGTGTTTTAATGGGTATGATGGTGCATTTTGTGTAAGTAGTTATATTTGAGTATGTTAGTGCATACCTTCATACTTGTTGGTGTGTTTTAATGGATGTGTTTTCCTACATCATCTGACAAACATCTATTCGTTGATGCTGCATTACTAATCACTTATTGGTGTATATACAGGGTTTTATTAATGAAATAACCAGCCACACAAGGACAATTGCAACAGGGCTGTTAAAAGTAGCAAGGCTAGTTGAGAACGCACCAACTGCAATCTTGGAAGATGACAGGTTTAAGAAGATGTTTGAATCTGCACGGCAACTGCTAGGTTTCAAAACTCAAGAAACCAACATCTAACTTTCTCACAACAAGAAGACGCATTTTGGGGTAACCCAGAATTCCTCAATGCAGTTGATGAGATCGTGCGTGCAGTGCAAAAAAGGACTTATCTGATTGACGTCCCTTCATTTAGCCTTGGATTGACACAGGAGGAGCAAACTCAACGTTGGGATGATGTCAGTGCTGTGGCAAGAGATTACAATGAATGTGAACAGAGCAAGGAAGGAGAGGAAAATCAAGTAGCTGATGATGAAGCTATTGGAGATGAGACAGCTGAAGGAAGAGAAAGAAGTGAAGACAGAGCTAATGAAGGTGAAGGAGCTCAGGCAAGAGAAGCTGACACTACGGCGCAAGCTGATGAGGTAACGCAAGTTTCTATAATTATTCCAAACAGAAAAGAAAATGAAAAAAAAAACTAATAATTGAACACAGCAGGTCACACCAGATCAAATGCAACAAGGAAGTGCATCTCAATAATAGATGTAAACGCACCAATCAATGCAACTAAGGATGCAATAAGGAAGTGGGTGTTGGAAAATCCTCACCCTGTTCCGTAAGTCTTTACTTGATGCATATTAGAATTGACTAAGTGTGTTTGGGTGTCATGGTGTGTGTAGTGTTGAAATTGGGTTAGTGGTGCATTTTATACATGGAATAGTGTGTTTTAATACACATGGTGGTGAGTTTTTGCGAGAGTAGTTGAATTTGGTGTGTTAAGCAGTGTGTTCTAACATGAAAACTGGTGCATTTTATAAGCTTGTGCATATCTGTTTCCAGGGCCCAAGAATTATTCAGATTTGAATCAAGGGTTATCCACTGGTCTGATATGCTTTTACTGAAGCCGAACACCGAGATCCCCACTAGTATCATTGATGCTTGGGCAGCTATTCTGAACCATAATGAGTGACCGACTTTCAGCAATGCTGTTTGCTTCAACTTGGACAACTGTAAGTTAAAATTATAAAACTAATTACATCCTTAAAAAACTACAAGTTCTAACAATAAAAACATTTAAATTACAGCTCTACACAGTTGTGAATCCCCTAGGAGATGAGGATGAGAGGTATAAGAAATTCAATGACAGCTACCTCGTGGACAAGACCTTTGCAGTGGAGACCAGATGGCATAACATTCAACATGTAAGTGTTAGGAATTGCTTGGTACAATCTACTATTTGTTGCATATTTTAACACGTGTTTTTTTTTTTTTGCAATAGTTTCTGTTTCCAATAATAACATCTCAACACTACTACCTGATTCATTTTGACCCACTCTGTGAGAGATTTGATGCAATAGACAACTCATCTTCGGTTTCCAAAACCGAAGACAAATATGGAGATGTGCCTAAGAAATTGGTAACACATTGACCTCTTACTTTTTTGATACACAAAAACTTTATTCAGTCACTAAAATATTTATGCCTTTTATTATATGCAGCAAGCATTCCTATTCATGTTCTTGAGTGGTTTGAAATCGAGTTACAAAGCTAAGAAGATTCAAAAGTTGAAAGTGAAGAGGATGAAAATGTCTTGGAGGGATAACAGAAACAAGATTGATTGTGGTGTATTCCTCATGCGCCATATGGAAACATTTAGAGGCCAATTACCAGAGCATTGGAACTGTGGGTTGCAGAAAGAAAACAATGACCAATTGAATGCTTTAAGAGTGAAGTACTTGACTGCACTCGTGATGTCAGATCTGAATGAGCACAAAGCACGGAACATACAACAAGCAGCAGAGTTTGGGTTGGAATGCTGACTTTGAAGGTAAGTTTGTTATCTCATAATCTGTTGGTGACTACTTTGACAATATTGATTGGACAATGGTTTTTGGTTGACAATTGGGGACAAGCGTGACAACAGTTTGACTATAGTTATTAGTTGATATGTCTACTAAAGCTTTTGGGTAGGTTTTGGCTGTTAGTATATTTGACAGTACTGTTTGGCACATGGTTAATGAACAGTTATGCATGCTTGGAAGCATATGTTAAAAACACACCACTCTGCGATTTAAAATGCACCAGTTGGCGTCCTAAAACACACCATTCCCCACAAAAGCCCAAAAACTCTTAGTAACATTGAATACACCAGCATATGTAATAATACACACCATTATTCGTAACAAATTGCACCAGTGAAATGCGGGACACACCATTCCTGCAGTTGATCACATAGAAAGCACCAATATAAGTAAAACACACCACTCTGCGATTTAAAATGCACCAGTTGGTTTCCAAAAACACACCATTCCCCACAAAAGCCCAAAAACTCTTAGTAACGTAGAATACACCAACATATGTAATAATACACACCATTATTCGTAATAAATTGCACCACTGAAATGCGGGAACACACCATTCCTGCAGTTGATCACATGGAAAACACCAATATAAGTAAAACACACCACTCTGCGATTTAAAATGCACCAGTTGGCGCCCTAAAACACACCATTCCCCACAAAAGCCCAAAATCTCTTAGTAACGTAGAATACACCAGCATATGTAATAATACACACCATTATTCTTAATAAATTGCACCAGTGAAATGAGGGAACACACCATTCCTACAGTTGATCACATGGAAATCACCAATATAAGTAAAATACGCCACTCTGCGGTTTAAAATGCACCAGTTGGCCCCCTAAAACACACCATTCCCCATAAAACCCCAAAGACTCTTAGTAACGTAGAATACACCAGCATATGTAATAATACACACCATTATTCATAATAAATTGCACCAGTGAAATGAGGGAACACACCATTCCTACAGTTGACCACATGGAAATCACCAATATAAGGAAAACACACCACTCTGCGGTTTAAAATGCACCAGTTGGCACCGTAAAACACACCATTCCCCACAAAAGCCCAAAAACTCTTAGTAACGTAGAATACAACAGCATATGTAATAATATACACCATTATTCGTAAAATTTTTAAATGTTCCAAAATATGTAATTAAACGCACCACAATATGTAATAACACGCACCACATACAATATACTAAAATGCACAACTTCAAGTATTTAAAGGGCATGTCCTACTATTATGGCCATATTCATCACAAGTGTAGCATCTCCTTGATTGCATTGCACACTTGCTTGCAGCTCTTTCCCTTGCACTCTTCAAGCGCTTACCACTACCCTTGTTCTTAGCTTGGACAGGGTCGTGCACATCCACTGTCGAACCCATAGACACATCTCCACAAAACGAATTAATCACACTTTGCTTGCTACCAACAGCAACCCCATTCCCATTCTCACTCCCATCCTGTAGAAATATTTGCCTTTGCTCATTAATAACACGTCGTAGCTGTGACAAACGGTCAATATTACCATCAGCCAACCCCACACAAGCATAAATATCAGACCACATAAGATTGGTAAGCATCCTAACATTCTCCACTTTAGCAGATTGATCAACAAGTGTACTATCAATATGAAATATTGGGTGCAAACATGCACCCTTTGTCCACCGATGCAGCAAATACCTAGAAGGAATACTCTCAAGTCCACGATCTTTAAAAACAAAAAAATATGCTTACACAGGAACCCCATACGCTCAAACATCTTGCAAGAACAACTTGCACAATAATCATTTAAAGCTAACTGCACACGCCATGTCCTATAGTCACCATCTTTTATCACATATGACACGCAACCATCAATATCAGTCAAAGACACCACTTGACAAGAAAAACAAGCCGAACAAATCTCTTCTTGAACATAATAAAATATAGAAATTGTGTAAACAGCCATGGCATGCCGCTCCAATGCCAATGGTGTCTTCAAAACTGGAAAACAAGCTTCATAATCAGCATTCAATTTTGCTTGGGCATGCCGCTGTGCACCAATAGCAGTGTTATAGTGCACTAGAAACTCAACCAAACTACAATGTCCATTAGAGAAACTGCCAAAAAAACTATTTTGAGACTCCGATCTAGACGCGGTCCTAACTAAACTAGCCATAAAATCATCATGAAAGTATGGAGGTGCCCAAAATGTACGGGACTCAAACAAGTAACGAAACCAACCATTATCACCCAACCCATATTCCTCGATAATACGATTCCATCGCAACTCAAAGGCATTGGGATCAAGTGAATTTTCCCAAACAATGCCATTCAACTTCCTCCTAAATACCTCATCTTTTGATAAAACTGGTCCAACCTTCTCTCCCACCTTACACATTATATACCACATACAAAATCTATGTTTTGAGGCACCAAACACTTGAGCAACAACAACCTTCACAGCTGGATCATGATCTGTAAAAAGGGTGTAATGTCGTTCCGCTGAGGATTGGTGTTATGGCACGTAACTGTGTGAATTACCAGGCACTAGAGTATATGAATTTATAGAATCCAAGTAACAAAGACTGAATGATGTGGAATAAAAGTAAACAATTGATTAAGATAAAAACTATATGATAAAGGTATGGGCCAGATCAGGGGGATTGTAACCTTGATGTTCTAACAAACTCAGAAATAGGGAAAGAATAATTAACCAAGGGATTTATGGGCAATGCACATAAGAATTCAACGCAGCTACTTTCGTAATCAATAAGCCGAATTAGGCTACAATTGCCCCACTATCGTGATGCATCAATCATAACCTTAAGCACCTAAGCATTGTAAGCCCCCAAAATTACCTCTATTTTCATAGTAGGAAAGTTAGGTTGAAATTGGTAAGGCTCGAGGTCTCCATCCAACTTTCGTTGTAATAAATCTCTCTCCCAGACTAGAAATTAATTGTGGCCATCAATCAATAACAAGTGAAAGAAATCCCCAAATCAACATAAACCCTAGGCAAAAGATTCAATCCCTTTATGCAATAATCATAAACCAAACATCAAGATTAATAATGAACCCCTAATCCAAACCCATAAACGAATTACTCCCGCATGATGGGAGTAAACAAAGCAAAGCAATAAATAACCATAAACATTGCAAGAAAGTAATAAAGGAATAAGAGAACTTAACTGATAAAGAACAAATCCAACTTCAATCCGATTCCAAGCTTGAAATAAAATAATCTAATGTGAAACTGATCTAAACTATGCTAGGGAAATATAAACTAACAGCTAGGGTTCAGAACTCTGTAAGGGAACTCCTTCAATTGTAGAGAATAGGTAGAATATATAGGAGGTAGATGGGCCTTGGCCCATTAGGCAACTTCCAATTCTTTTCCAATTTTTATTCTTCCTTGTAATTTCCTTTTCTTCCAGAACTTGTCCAAAATGTTCCAATATTCTTCCCTTGTTGTTCCTTGTAGATAATTCAGCATTTGGACAATATAACACACAAACAATTCCCAATTTCACTAGGATACAGAAAATAACCTTCAAAACAACTAGAATAAGGGGTGAACAATTGTACAAAATAGCAGATATCAGCCCATTATTTTCTTAAAGTTCTCCAAAAGCTAAACGTATGAGTCTATGTCTTCCTTCGTAAGCAACCCAGCACCAAAGGTGATACATCTCTTATGATTATCAATGCCAGTAAATGGGACAAAAACCAAATTATACCTTACATAAGGAAAAACAAAACAAAAAAAAAACAGTTAGCACAATAACACGTCTCAGAACGCACCATAGATCATAGAATAATACACCACTACTCTATATAAAATGCACAACACAAAAAAAGATTACTAACTTGTTAGTACGGTATGTAGCATCAAACGAAACAACATCACCAAACAAAGAAAAATTCTTCCTAGATACTGCGTCCACCAAGAAAACCCTTGAAAGCTGATCACCCTCATCAACATCGTATTCAAAACCAAATGCTTCACACAATCCACGCCTTTTAAACAATGTATCTATGAACAATTGAGCATCACCATTTAAAATGTACGCCATCAAATCACGTTTGAAGTTTTTAAAGTCCACACTTGTAGCCCAACATTAGAATACTCACCAACAATCTCCTTAAACAACCTATACGACCGAGTAGGACCAATGTTTGCTCGAACACAACTTGCAACAAAAAGTTGATGGCCAGCATCAAGATTACGATTAACCTTTAAAAATTGCTTAGCAATAATTGAACACATAGAATGGGTATGGCGTTCCTAAAAAAAATGCACACGATAGCAACCATTAGGAATGACCTTAAACACCACTTTAGCCTTACACCCAACCCTATTTGTCACCCTACGTCTCTTCACAGCAGTGCTTTGTGTGGTAGAAGAAGTACTAGACGAACTCTGCTTGAACCCCTCACGACTACATACAACCTGCTTCAAAACAACAACACCATCCCTACCCTTCCGAGTTGTGTTCTGCCTACAATCAAAACCCACAGAGTTAGCAAATTGTTTATAAAAACCAAAAGCACTATCCAAGGAAACAAACTGTTGCCCAACGTGAGGCTTCAAACTTTCAGCACAATTTGGATGCCAATACTTAGTCATGCCAGGAGATATTTCCATATCACATGCACTGCCTTCTACACCAATGTCTGTGGAATAACCTTCATCACAACCACCAGTAGCAGAGCCCATATTCAAACCTACTCACCAATTAAAACAATGCAAAAATAACAAAATGTAAAAAACAAAAATATTACAAATCCATACCAGAATAAAAACACCACATTATATAACAAAACGCACCAATACACCACATAATATCGGATAACTCCAGACCATAACAACAACTAATTATACACCACAATTCAACAAGAATTACACCATACCGCCTACAAAACACACAACCAATCTATTACATACCAACATCCAAGACCACGGAAAATAATACCACATTGCCGGAAACCACCATTACAACATAAACACATCGAAAAAAAAATCAAAACCACATAGCAATAACAAAGAATTGAAACTACAGAAATAAAAAAAAAAAACCAAACATATTTCAAAATCCGTAAAAATTAATAGCAATAAACAAGCCGATTATAAACACGCCGGAAAACAATTGTATAATTTTATTTTTTTTTTACTGATCGCCATCACGGCTTGGGTCACGGCCGGGATGAGGGCCGTGATTCAGAAGCCTCAAAATGCTCGTTAGACACTGGAATTTGGGAAGTTCATCACAGCCTGGGTCACGGCCGGGATGTGGCCCGTGACCCAGAGCCCTCGTTTGGCCTCTCGGTACTGGAATTTCCTGGGCGGGGTCACGAACTGGGTCACGGCCTGGATGTGGCCCGTGACCCAGAGCCCTGCTTTGCTCTGTTCCGCTGAAAAACGACTCCTCGACATCACGGCCGTGAGCCTGGCCGTGATCCAGGCTCCTCTTTGCGCACTTTTGTTCTTTTCGCGCCCAAGTTCGGTTTCACCTGCAAGTTAGTCCAAAATATACCCTAAAACACTTCTAAATTGTTTCAAAGCCTAACCTCTTCAATTCTAACCATTCCCCACTCTCTCAAAGGTAAAAGAAAGCAAATCTCACACCAAAACAACCCTAGAGAACACCCTGTAAACAAAGAAAAATCCCTAATCTACTCCGAACTAAAATAAAAAGAAAAATGCAGTAAAATAAAATGCAAAAAGTAAAGGATAACATGGGGTGCCTCCCATGAAGCGCTAAGTTTACTGTCATCAGCTCGACTCAACCTCATGGATATCAGGTGGAATTGTGGACCATGCGATCCGGTGGCCTTTTGGACTTAGACAGCTCCCTCATCCATTTTTTGTAGAAACCACCAGGACCAAAGAACTTTTTCTTTTGTTTCAGCACACTTGACACGTTAGGGGGTCTAGGATCAATAGGGGAAACATGCAAATCCCCTAACTCAATCTTTCTACTTTCAGCAGTGCACTCACCTAGCCCTTCTATCAAGTAACACTCATCAACATACGAGGGCTGGTGCTTCGCCATTTTGAATATGTCAAATTCAATCTTGTTCTCTGCCACTTCCATCACGAGTTTTCCTCTTCTCACATCAATAAGTACACCAGCAGTAGTTAGAAAAGGTCTACCAAGTATAATAGGAACCTTGGCATCCTCCTCTATATCCATTACAACAAAATCTCCTGGTATAAAGTACTGATCAATCATGACCGGGACATCCTCTAGAACTCCCACCGGACGCTTTATGGAGCGATCCGCCATCTGTAGGGTCATGAAGGTGGGTTTTGGTATTCCCAGGTTGAGCCTCTTACATAAAGAATATGGCATAAGACTAACACTGGAACCCAGATCACACAGAGCACCCCCAACAACAAATCCACCAATGATGCAAGGGATGGAAAAACTACTTGGATCTTTCAGCTTAGGAGGTAGTTTTTGTTGAAGAACTGCACAGGTCATGGCTCCTTCGCTCAGATCCACCACCGCACTCCTCTCTGGCTTTTTCTTATTGCCTAAAATATTCTTCAGAAACTTCTTGTACGATGGAATCTGAGTGATTGCTTCAACAAAAGGCATGGAGATCTCCAGCTTATCTAACATCTTATGGAACTTGCTCTCTCTATCAGACTCCTTTGATTTCCACAACCTCTATGGATATGGTAACAGGTTGTAAGGTATAACCGAGTCATCTACCTTCTTGTTCTTCCTTTCATGCTTCTTACTTGGAGCACTCTCATCCTGCTCAAGAGCTTTCCCCTTAACACTATCTCTCTGCACCACAGGCTCCTCCTCACTATCATCAAGAACATCCTCAACCTGAATGCCCTCATCCTTCTTATCAGCTTTCTCAGGCACTGGATCATTCGAAGGAAAAGGGGGGTCCTTCAAAGCTAATCCACTTCTAGTGGTGACTGCATTCACTTGGTGCCTTGGATTTTCTGTGCTTGCTGGCAGTCTACCATTCGAAGATGAAGGTTGATTAGAAAACTGATTACCTCCTCCTTGTTGCTGAGCCTTGAGACCATCTATTTCTGCTTGTAGCTTGCCAAACAGCTGAAAATTCTCTACTTGGAGCTTGCCAAACTGAGCCATCATAGTGTTCATGAGAAGCTGCATATCAACATCCTGAGATGGTCTAGAGGAACCTTGACCCTGAGTGTTTCCAAAATTCTGATTCCCTTGTTGGAACTGCCCTTGATTTGGATTCTGATTATTCTGATTATTTCTCCACTGAGTTCCTTGGTTGCCACCTCTGTTTCCTTGATTACCTTGAAAACTTGGTGGATTGTTCCTCACTTGATTGCCTTGATTGTTCCAAGAGGGAACAAACTGATCTCTTCCTTGCTGGTGATAGGTCCCATAACCTTGCCCCTGGCCCTGTGGTCTAGAATAACCAATGAGATCAACTTGCTCCACATTAGGCTGAGGGACTTGGTTACCGAAGTCTAACAAAGGACGTGTCTGAGCTACATGATTTCCACCACAAGTTGCACAACAGTCTACAAGAGGTACCTGTGGCACAGAATAGGGGTTAGGAACATAAGGACTCTATAGAATCAGTGGAGGATGAGCAACTGCCTGGACACTCTGAGTAGGACCCTGTACTAACTGCTTTAGCATGTGTTGTATGGTATCCAGCTGAGCCTGCATTGCCATCTTTTCTCCAACTTCGAACATCCCAGCTGTTTTCTCTCTCTTGGGTATATCATCCCCTCAGTGTACTAGTAAGTATTGTTAGAGGTGATCTTCTCAATCAACTGCTCTCCAGCTGCTGGTCCCATATCAATGAAAACACCCCCAAAGGATGAGGTATCTAGAATAATCTTTGACCGGTTAGACAATCCCTCATAGAATGAGAACATAAAATCACCTGGGGTCATCAAATTCTTCGGGCACTGCCTCCTCAATTCTTTAAATCTCGTCCAAGCGTCAGGAAGATCTTCATTGCCAAACTGCTGAAAATTCTGAATTTGCTTCTTTAACTTGGCAGCCTTTGAAGGAGGACAGTACTCTTGCATGAAAGCCTTGTGGAGCTGTTCCCATGTAATGAAATGGTTGGTTGGAAAGGAATTCAACCAACGCTGTGCTTGATCTCTCAGGGAAAGAGGAAACAGTCTCAACTTGATGGCCTCACTAGGAACACCATTCATCTTGATGGTCTGGCAGATACGATCAAAATGAACTATGTGGGTTTTCGGGTCCTCAACTCGAGATCCTCCAAACTGATTGTTCTGGACCATCTGAATGAGTTGAGTCTTCAACTCAAAATTATTTTCTTCAATTCCTGGGTACACAATGCAATCTTCTTCAGTGAACTCAGGAGCTAAATGGGCTGCCATCGGTTCTGCCTGTGCAAACTCTTCGGCAAACTGCTGAAACAGGTTGGGATTCATCTGATGGAGAAGATTTTGCATCCCAACCCCATAGCCTGGCTGCTGGTACACAGGCTGCTGCTGCATGAAAGGAGCTCCCAATCCTCCCCCAACATAGACATTCGGGTTTGGATCGGGCCTGAAGTTCTGTGCCTGATTCTGAACATTTGGATTTGGTGGGTCAACACGAACTCTAGGGTTGTCCCCAACTGCCTCTCTCTGCCTCGGGTGTTGTTGTGTGTTGGCACCAGTATGGGCTGGCTGCCCAGTATTGCTACTGTCTCCGGTCTCCATGTTTACTTCAATGTTCTGGAACTCTCGAAGCCAATCACGTAACACCTTCTTCTCCCTCCTTAACTTCCTCTCAAGATTTAGATCATAGGAACGAAGATTCGTGCTCCCTTTTGATCTAGTGTGCATAAAAGGAGGGTAACCTGCTGTCTAACACAACCACAAACGCTCTTGGAAGGAACTAGTTATGGGTCAGTGCAAATAAATTTTTTTTTTCGAATAAAGAATAAAATAAAATAAAACTTGAACTTCTAAAATTCACTAACTCTAATGCTAGTAAGAAATTAATCACACAATCAAAACCAAATAAACCAATCCCCGGCAACGGCGCCAAAATGTGATGAGCACAAATGATGAGTGTAAAAAGGGTGTAATGTCGTTCCGCTGAGGATTGGTGTTATGGCACGTAACTGTGTGAATTACCAGGCACTAGAGTATATGAATTTATAGAATCCAAGTAACAAAGACTGAATGATGTGGAATAAAAGTAAACAATTGATTAAGATAAAAACTATATGATAAAGGTATGGGCCAGATCAGGGGGATTGTAACCTTGATGTTCTAACAAACTCAGAAATAGGGAAAGAATAATTAACCAAGGGATTTATGGGCAATGCACATAAGAATTCAACGCAGCTACTTTCGTAATCAATAAGCCGAATTAGGCTACAATTGCCCCACTATCGTGATGCATCAATCATAACCTTAAGCACCTAAGCATTGTAAGCCCCCAAAATTACCTCTATTTTCATAGTAGGAAAGTTAGGTTGAAATTGGTAAGGCTCGAGGTCTCCATCCAACTTTCGTTGTAATGAATCCATCTCCCGGACTAGCAATTAATTATGGCCATCAATCAATAACAAGTAGAAAGAAATCCCCAAATCAACATAAACCCTAGGCAAAAGATTCAATCCCTTTATGCAATAATCATAAACCGAACATCAAGATTAACAATGAACCCCTAATCCAAACCCATAAACGAATTACTCCCGCATGATGGGAATAAAAAAGGCAAAGCAACAAATAACCATAAACATTGCAAGAAAGTAATAAAGGAATAAGAGAACTTAACTGATAAAGAACAAATCCAACTTCAATCCGATTCCAAGCATGAAATAAAATAATCTAATGTGAAACTGATCTAAACTATGCTAGGGAAATATAAACTAACAGCTAGGGTTCAGAACTCTGTAAGGGAACTCCTTCAATTGTTTTGGACAATATAACAAACAAACAATTCCCAATTTCACTAGGATACAGAAAATAACCTTCAAAACAACTAGAATAAGGGTGAACAATTGTACAAAATAGCAGATATCATCCCATTATTTTCTTAAAGTTCTCCAAAAGCTAAACGTATGAGTCTATGTCTTCCTTCGTAAGCAACCCAGCACCAAAGGTGATACATCTCTTATGATTATCAATGCCAGTAAATGGGACAAAAACCAAATTATACCTTACATAAAGAAAAACACAAAAAAAAAAAAACAGTTAGCACAATAACACGTCTCAGAACGCACCATAGATCATAGAATAATACACCACTACTCTATATAAAATGCACAACACAAAAAAAGATTACTAACCTGTTAGTACGGTATGTAGCATCAAACGAAACAACATCACCAAACAAAGAAAAATTCTTCCTAGATACTGCGTCCACCAAGAAAACCCTTGAAAGCTGATCACCCTCATCAACATCGTATTCAAAACCAAATGCTTCACACAATCCACGCCTTTTAAACAATGTATCTATGAACAATTGAGCATCACCATTTAAAATGTACGCCATCAAATCACGTTTTAAGTTTTTATAGTCCACACTTGTAGCCCCAACATTAGAATACTCACCAACAATCTCCTTAAACAACCTATACGACCGAGTAGGACCAATGTTTGCTCGAACACAACTTGCAACAAAAAGTTGATGGCCAGCATCAAGATTACGATTAACCTTTAAAAATTGCTTAGCAATAATTGAACACATAGAATGGGTATGGCGTTCCTAAAAAAAATGCACACGATAGCAACCATTAGGAATGACCTTAAACACCACTTTAGCCTTACACCCAACCCTATTTGTCACCCTACGTCTCTTCACAGCAGTGCTTTGTGTGGTAGAAGAAGTACTAGACGAACTCTGCTTGAACCCCTCACGACTACATACAACCTGCTTCAAAAAAACAACACCATCCCTACCCTTTCGAGTTGTGCTCTGCCTACAATCAAAACCCACAGAGCCAGCATATTGTTTATAAAAACCAAAAGCACTATCCAAGGAAACAAACTGTTGCCTAACGTGAGGCTTCAAACTTTCAGCACAATTTGGACGCCAATACTTAGTCATGCCAGGAGATATTTCCATATCACATGCACTGCTTTCTACACCAATGTCTGTGGAATAACCTTCATCACAACCACCACTAGCAGAGTCCATATTCAAACCTACTCACGAATTAAAACAATGCAAAAATAACAAAATGTAAAAAACAAAAATATTTCAAATCCATACCAGAATAAAAACACCACATTATATAACAAAACGCACCAATACACCACATAATATCGGATAACTCCAGACCATAACAACAACTAATTATACACCACAATTCAACAAGAATTACACCATACAGCCTACAAAACACACAACCAAACTATTGCACACCAACATCCAAGACCACCGAAAAATAATATTACATTGTCGGAAACCACCATTACAACATAAACACATCGAAAAAAAATCAAAACCACACAGCAATAACAAAGAATTGAAACTACAGAAATAAAAAAAAAAAACCAAACATATTTCAAAATTCGTAAAAATTAATAGCAATAAACAAGCCGATTATAAACACGCCGAAAAACAATGACATACCAGGCTCCAACCGCGATTTTCTCCAGCTGTGATAGCCTCCGAATTTGCGATCTTCTCCAATCGCGATCTTCTCCCAGATACGATCTCCTACAATCCGCGGTAATAATTAACTAAATAAACGGGCTTATATGCATGCGCGTGAATATTAAATGTAATTACCAAAACACCCCCTACTTACTAAATACGAACTAAACATTCCAAAATCAAGAAAGTGCTATCACCATTAGATTGTGCGAATCCAACGGTAAACATTAGGCCACACGACCGCACCTAAACCACAGACCGCATACGAGCCAACTTCTATATATATATATATATATATATATATAGGGAAAATGGCACGTTTTCCCCCTATGTTATATGCTTATAGCACTTTTTCCCCCCTGTGTTATTAAAGTGACAGTTTTCCCCCCTTAGTTATTTTAAAAGTGGTAGTTTTCTCCCTTGTAATGTTCAATTGACATTTTTGTCCTTAAAATAACTATTTCATTTATTTTTATTCTCCAATCAATTGTTACTAATATGTATGGAAGATCACGGTTCGATACGAATCTAATCGAACACTATAGCAATTGAACTTAAATAGTATAGACGATTACGGTTACGATTCAGAACTGAAAAAATAAAATAAAATAATTGTTAAATTTAGACTATTTTTAAATAATAAATAAAATTATTAAAATAAATACGTAGTAAATAAATACATAAGTTTTGATTGGCGGTTTAAAATTGAAATTGGAACCGAAACGTACCGATTTATCAAAATAAGTGTTTGATTATTTTCACTATATATGACTGTGGTTAGGTTCCGGTTCACGGTTCAACAATTATTTAATTTTAAATTTTTCGGTTCTGAATCGTAACCAGAACCGTCCATACTATTTCGATATGATTGCTACAGTGTTTGGTTAGGTTCGAACCGAATCGTGATCATCCATACATATAAATAATAATTTGTTAGAGAAGAAAAATAAATGAAATAATTATTTTTAAGGGTAACAATGACAATTTAACATTTCAGGGGGAAAAAGTGCCACTTTAATAACACAGGGGGGAAAAGTGCTATATGCACATAACATAGGGGGAAAAAGTGTCATTTTATATATATATATATATTTTATTGCTTTGATTTTTTTTGTTTGTACAGATGGCTGTAATCCTTATACTGGAGGTGGTGGTACTTCTACAGATATTGCGGAAGATTCATCTATTTCAGGTTTTTATGTTTAGTTGGATGTTCACTGAGTTTGAATTTGTATTTTTTTAGAAGCACGATACTTAGTTACATTTACAACCAACATTAGTGTCTTTTGAAAAACACTATAGTATCATATCAATATGTCTCTATTCTCAACAGATTTCTTTACTGAGTATTACAATTTTAGTATAGAAATACTAAAGGTTCATGTTAATAAATCACAGTTAATCAAGAATTGGTGGAGCTTTTTGTTGGTTTAGTTGAAGAAGCATTTGATATGTACAATTATTATGCATTTCGAATGGGATTTAGTGTTAGGAAGGGGAAACAGTATTATGTCTCTGGAAGTCGGACTTTGAAGATGAAAAAGTTCCATTGTTCTAAGGCTGGGTTTAATGTAAGACCAGAGACCGCTAATAAGTGTTATTCAAAGGTAGAGACTCAGACTGGATGTAATGCAATGTGTCAATTTGGTGTAGATTCAAATGGGAAGTGAGTTGTTACTAAACATGTAATGGAACATAATCATGAGTTGTGTCCGTCATCCACAAGTTATATGCTTAGGTCGCATAGGAATGTTTCTGAGAATCAGTTGGCATACTTAAAAGACATGAAGAGGAGTGGAGTTCCGTTATCCGATAGTATTCGGTTTTTAAAACATCAGTCTAGAGGTTCACCGTTTGTTGGATTTACTGCTAGGGATGCTTACAACACTATGTTTTTAGATTTGGTAAAACATTTAGATGAGACTGACTCTAACACTTTGATTGAGATTTTTAGGAAGAGACAATTGAATGAGTCTGATTTCTTTTTTGATTTCGAAGTTGATGATGATGCAAGGTTGTGTAGCTTTTTTTGGAGGGATGCAAAAATGAAGGCGGATTATCAGTTGTTTGGTGATTTGATGGTACACGATACAACATACCGCACCAATAGTATGATATGATTTGTGGTTCATTTGTAGGCATGAATCACCACTGCATGAAACTGCATGAACGTCATGTTTGATTGTGGTTTTTTACTGAATGAGAGGATATAACCGTTTGTATGGTTGTTCAAAACATTTCTACGGTCGATGGATGGTAGGAACACACGAACAATAATGACTGATCTGTGTGCTGCCATGGATGCTGCAATCACACAAGTCTTTCCGAATTCAAGCCATAGGCTATGTATTTGGCACATTGGAGAGTATTCAAAGAAGCACATCAAAGGATTGAGAAATCAAAAGGGTTTCGTAGAGTTATTTAATTTCCTGTTAAAGTATACTGATACATAAGCTGAATTTGAATTTTACTGGAACATGTATGTTTTGGAACTTCCATTAACAGATTTTGCTTTGTTTATAAAATGATAATGCTGTTTTGGTGAAATGATACTGTGGGTTTGATTAAATGATAGTATGTCGTTTTTACTTTATTTGTTTTCTACTGTAGTTGGAATGATTTTGTTTTGTTTGTAAACTGATATTGCAGGTTTGAGTGAATGAAACTACAGGTTTGATAAAATGATATTATGTCAGTCTGTGTTTTCATTTTTTACTGTATATGGTATGGTTTTTCTTTGTTTATGAAATGATACTACTGGTATGAGAAAATGATACTAGTGGTTTGATAAAATGATATTATGTCAGTCTTTTTGTTTTGTGTTTTTTTTTTGGAGCTTTTAGTTTGTCTTTGTTGAGTACTTGGAGATTTTATATGTTTGTAGAGCTCAACTGGATTTGTTCGGCATACCCAACACCCCCTCTGCTTAGAAATATGGTATCCAACTTAATAGTGCGTATGAACTTTATGTTTTATCTTTTTTTTTTTTTTGCTTCTACAATTTATGTTTTATGTTATATTTTTTCAGGATGGTGACTGAATATAGTTGTCATAAGAATGTTTGGTTAGATAGACTATATAATATTAGGGAGGAGTAGTGTCCTGCGTTTAGCAAAGAGTATTTCTCTAGTGGTATTTTATCCTCACAAAAGAGAGTCCACTAATCATTCAATTTCTAGAAGACTCTAAAAACGAGCTAGATTGTGCGATTTTTATAATTCATTTGTTAGTGTGATTTCTGAGTGGAGAAGTAGGGAGAGTGGTGAAGATGTTTGTTGTTCTCAAGGTGTGCCCTCGATGGCTATGAATTATGTGAAGCTACTTTCACATGGTAGAGATGTTTACACGATCGAGATATATTACCTATTTGAGGAGCAGTTCTTCAGAGGTTCTTCATGTCATCAAAAAGGTTCTTGAAGACAGAATACTAGACAGTACTCGTTCGTCAAATGCTTTTTGTTTTGCTTCATCAGTTTGGGTTATACAAATGGGTATGAAGCTTCAGCGGTTGGTTTTATCTAGCCAAGACAATTGTAAAGCTGGAGAAGCATGTGAAGATGCTTTTGAGGATGCCAAGAGGAAGATTGAAGGTGAAATAGGTCATATTTTATGTGAAGGTGGTGAACAACCAACACATTGTGTTATACAAAACCCATCACGTAATAGGGCCAAAAGGTGAACGCAATAAACGGTTGATTAGGACAATGGAAAAGAAGTATAACCATGCAAGAGGGCAAAAGTGTTATACGAAGTATGTTGAGTTGAATACAAAGGCAGCAGTGCAGTCCTCTATCCAAGAATCTGTTTCTAGTATGGTGGGCAGTGGGTATTTTGTTCACCCTTCAACTGGCAGTAGCTCAAAGTTGGTTCAATTTAGTTCTAACTGAATTAAAAAGTATAGTGGAATTCAGGTGTAATTGAAATGAAACTACAGTATAGATGAAATGAAACTATAGCATATATGAAATGATACTGATTTTTTAACTTAATGTGTTTTTAATTTTTTGTTTTTTTTATTGCATAATGAAATTGCTTTGTAATTCAACTAAAAATGCCTTAGTTGTGAAAAGTAACTTTAGTATAAACAAAGTGATAGTGCAATCAGTCAATAATATTTGATAAAACTTCCTCTATTTTATAGTTAACCCTATGGTATCAGTTGATACACACTACAGTTTCTTTTCTTGAACACTGCAGCTTCGTTTTGTATATAGTACAGTGTCAGATGAAATTACTCATTCGAATTGACACCACCTTATCAGTTAAGTTCTATAAACAATGTAAATTAAAATTGAATTTTATATAATGATAGTTATATATCAAGCTAATATCTTTTTCTTATACCACATAATAATATTTGACAAAACATACTAAGTTCCATTTTGTGAACACTATAGTATCAGTTGGTGAATAATATATTTTCTTTTTATAAAGACTACAGTTCCTTTTTGAATATTAAACTGCAATTTTAGATTGAATTATAGATAAGAATTGACACCACTTTATTAAATTAAACTGAAGTATTTAGTGTAATACCCCGTATTTTCCTAACATTATTATTTTATCCTAAGGCGTTGACATTCATAAGTTATGATCTTCAGATATTTCAAAAGAGTTTTTATAAGATAAGTTATGATCTTCAGATATTTCAAAAGAGTTTTTATAAGTGAGTATAGTTGTTATTAAGCTGCGAGCGTACGTCTTATAAGTGAGTATAGTTGTTATTAAGCTGCGAGCGTACGTCCCGGTCACGAACCGTAAAATTATTAAGCTGCGAGCGTACGTCCCGGTCACGAACCGTAAAAACTTTAGGAGCTAGTATTCGAACCCGTTTGTCCTAGGAAATGGATTTTTAGACACCATACTATTATTCTAGAATTTCCTATTTAATTAAATTAGCCCATAGCAGCAAAAATTTATTTTTGATCATACATCGCGAAATTTCGCGGTGTACCGAACCTAACCCAATTTTAAGTTTCAGTCTGGGATAAATTTTTGGTTTCGAAAATTATTGGAATTAAATTATTTCCTACCGTAATTTTATCTGTTTTAATCCCGAATAAATTATTTCCTACCGTAATTTTATCTGTTTTAATCCCGAACAGTCCAAAAGAAGATGTAATTTTATCTGTTTTAATCCCGAACAGTCCAAAAGAAGATATAATTTTATCTGTTTTAATCCCGAACAGTCCAAAAGAAGATATTTTCCCATCTGTTTTAATCCCGAACAGTCCAAAAGAAGATATTTTCCCTTACCCACCACAAGGTTGTGACAAGTGTCATTCTTTCTAGCCACATGTACCACAAGGTTGTGACAAGTGTCATTCTTTCTAGCCACATGTAATTATTTAAATAATTTTTTGAGATGATCCAAATTGAAGCTTGATCTCTAAGTTTCTTATGTCTTCCTTTATAAGAAACAATGTGGCTTACTCTTCAAGCCCCAAATTGAGACTTACTCTCCAAGCTTTCCCATTCTTGCTATAAATAGAGCTTTGATCTTCCATTATCCCCATTCTATTCCCATTTTCGAAATAAAGAGAGGAAAAAGGAGAGAAAAATTCATCTTCATTCCTTGTGATCAAGAAAGCTTCCTAGCTAATTTTCTTCACAAGATCATCATCTATTCGGTAAAATTCCATTTTATTCGGTAGATAGCTTTATTTTTCATCCTAGAACAAGAATCTAAGTTAAGATTTCTTAAAATCATGTGTTATGTGGTTGATGGAATTTTAGGGTTTTAAGGTGAAATTGGGGAAAATCAACTCCAAGGATCTTCTACGAAATTAGAAACCCGGTTGAGGTAAGGAATCCCTTTAATTGGTTGAGGTTGTTTGAAACTAGATAATTGATAGCTTGGTTGAAATATGATGAGTTCTAGGTGGAATTTTTGTGTACATAATTATGTGTATGTACGTGTAGTATAGTATATATACATATATTTATATATATGAATTATATATATATATGGGGAGTGTGTACGTGTAGCATAGTATATATATATATATATTTATATATGTGAACTATGTATATATATGTAATGTAGGTACGTGTAGTGTAATGTATATATAATTATAAGTATTGTGTGCATATTGGTGTGTATGTACGTGAAGTATAGTATATATATATATATATATATATTTATGTGTATTGTATATATATATATTTATGTACGTGTGGTGTGTGGATATTTAAACCATATATATATATGTACATATATGGGTATGTATGTATTAATAAAATGTTGTATTATGTATATATATACATGGTAAAATGTCACATTGTGTGTATAGTATATGGTATGTGTAACCCATAATTATATATGTGGTTAGTGAGAAGAATAAATATATGTTATGTGTTATGCCTATGTTGAAGTTGGAAATGTATATGTTATATGCATTGAGATGTAGGTGTCAAATATGAGACTTATGTGATAAATGTGGGGTGGAAAGTGTAGAATTGTTACACTTGAATTACTTTTGTGAAAGGATGTTAGTGGATCATCCAAATGTTTTGCAAAGGAAAAGGAGAATTTTTGAATTGGGTTAAAAGGAGAATTAATTTCCGGGTATTGGGATTGACCCAAGTATGTCCAAAATATTTTCAATGCAAGAAAAGGGAAAGAGTAGAAAAATGTTTTCAAACCTTAGTTCTAGTAAAAGTTGTGAAGGATCTTGTTAACCACGGAATAAAGATGAGCTTAAAGTGCCTATTCCGCATGGTAATTATGTGTATGATCAATCATACTGTGGGCGAAGTCTATTCGCCGAGTACTATATCACCCGGAAGGAAAAGGGTCTCCTGCAGGGGTGTGCACACTTAAGTATAGTCACTCTATGTTCGGGTAGGTGTCGTTCTTATGAACCTAGTGAGGCTAGCTAGGAATCATTCCAACGCTCCTATAAGTCCAGGGGATCAGTATTAGACCGGGCGATGACCACTGAACCCGAGTTGAACGATACAAGTGGTCAAAAGTGGAGAAAGAACTCCAGAGGCTTCACACTTTCTATCTAGGACTAAGTGGAATTTTGAAATATGAATGTAGGTACTCCGTAACTACGGGAAAGAGAAATGTGACAAGTATTTAAGTACCCAAAGGTTGTGGGTGATCCCTCTCTTTGAAAGGTGAAAAGTGATGAGAACTTCATTATGAGGGAAAGGTTTTTCTACTAGAGTGATTACAAGCAAGATGTGTGATTTATGTTTTCCATTACTTACTAGGATGCTTAAATGTTTAACAATACGTTCTTTGGGTAAGTGAATGATTACCAAATGACCTTGTCAAGAGGGAAAATGATATGAGACATTATTGAATTTTGCTCATAATGTATGCAAGTTGCTATGTATAACTGTTGCAGGTAGAATCTTTGCCGATGAGTAAGGTATAGGGTTTTCTATGTAACAATTTTTGCAAAACCTTTATTTAGTTTTGAATAACCCATGGATATCCTTACTTAGCCGTCGTGCTAACTACACTTCAATGTGTTTTCTGTTAACAGATGTTATATAGGGTGGGTTCCTGTAGCCCGATGAGCTCTGAATAGGATGGAAGTTGAGGTTGGGGTCTACTCTTTGATGTAGACAGGGATTGTTGTTAATGTTGTAAGTTTAGCCTGTGCACTTAGAGTGGAGTTTGGCAAAGAGGTGATAGAATTCACTCTAGGTGTGGCGGTAGCACCCAGTTTTCTGCTGGTTAGATGTAAGCTTCCGCGATGTATTATTAGGGATTTTGTAATAAATCCAATATGTGAAAATTGGGGTGTTACAATTTAGCATGCAGGAAATGATATTCTATTGATATATATATATATATATATATATATATATATATATATTGACATGATAAGTCAAGAACTTAATAGTTGTTTTCACTGTCACCAAAATTTTCAATAAAATCCTAATGTTATCAATGGAACTTGTTAATCAACAAAACTATCAATGAAACTTTATACTTGGTTTCCAAAAACCTGCATATCAAATGTAGTTCATGCTACCTGGGTTTCTAAAACATTTACATCAGAACGTTGTCATGTGTCAATGCGTTCACATATGTCTTTACAATCACATTCACAATCACTCCTTTTTTTTCCGACAAATAATTCTTGGGCTTTCTTTATCACATCTGCCCTGCATGTATTCACTGGCATCATGATAATCTGTGATGAATACAATGCTTGTAGAGATGTCAAGTAAAGGTCATGCATTTGTGTTAGTTGTCTATTATATACATATTTTTTTAAACAAAATGAGCAGTAGAAATGTGTAAAGTACTATGTAAACTTACATTTGGTTTCTTCGGAGTAGAACCACATTTCCATTGTGGATTGCCCATGTATGTCTCCATGTGCCTCATGTAGTATAATCCACAGTCAGTCTTGTTATCTGCTGATCTCCCATTCATCTTTATCAACTCAACAGTCAGCTTTTTCACCTTCTCC
The DNA here is from genome assembly GCF_003576645.1 of Ipomoea triloba. Classification (NCBI taxonomy): domain Eukaryota; kingdom Viridiplantae; phylum Streptophyta; class Magnoliopsida; order Solanales; family Convolvulaceae; genus Ipomoea; species Ipomoea triloba. Next base: position 10,377,934 of record NC_044918.1, read on the forward strand.
TCCAGATTGGTGTGTCCTTTTTTATGCAAATACATTGCAAATGCGTTTTTCTGCAATTTAAAACTAGTCAGATATGCATCATATATTCATGTGTGTCTTTATAATGAAGTAGGTAATTGGAGTACTTACTAGGACTTTTGAACTATCACCATACTTTTGTTGCATTTTTAGCCCCTTTGGGAGTGGCCTATTGTCAATGATTTCAATAATTGACGTATTAAAATTGAAGCACATGAGGAAGAAGTAACCATGCCGGAAGATGGTAAAGAAAATCTGTTAATAATTAATAAAAGATTAGTAGTTTGTTTAACCTTAAGTACAATATTTTTTTTTTTTTTTGCATGAGACATGATTTACTAGCTGAGCATCACTTATATCTAAGTTAGCAACATTTTGTATCTCAGTGTCCAAGCACTGCTCAAAGTCTAATTGTTGTCCAGAGTCAGGTTGCTTTGCCCAATCTGATGGGCTGCCTAGTTGGAGTTGTAAAAAAAATCATTTTATGTTATATGATGTTATTTATAAAAATCATGCATAATGTAAAAATTTGGGTTGCTTACAAAAGCTTGTGTTGAGAAGAACATTCTTTTTGGCTTATCAATCCCTCGGTTGAGATCTAACTGGTTCAGTCGTAGACACCAAATGTCTAGGAACATACTCTCTAGCTCTCCACTTCTCAATGTCTGAAATGTGTCTCTGCTCAGGTAGTATCCACCATGAATAAATAGTTCTTCCCTAACAAAAGTATAAGTATAAATATTTAAGATAGTTAAGCAAAAGAATTGAGATAATAGAGTATGTGATGAGTGTGTTTCAACGTTAAAGGATGTTCTTCAGTTGGATTAAAGAAAACATAATCTAAAATTAGCTTGTCCTTGGGACCAACATTCTTCAGTCGTTCATCATTTTTTGTCAAGTAGGGGGATCTCAAGTGTAGGGGCAGATTTTTGAACCTCCTAGTCTTTTCAATCACCATTTCCACAGAATGGTCATCATCATCAGGCTTGGCAATCAAACTGCATTTTCATTGTTGAAATGTATAATAAGCATGTGAGGTATGCTGGTCAGTTTTAGTTCACAGCCACTATAGTTACTTTTCATAAACACAGGGAGGAAATGGCTGCGGAGTGAAGTCGTCGCACTGGTGTGGGTAAAAAAACCCTAACAATCTGCTTTCGAAGTCCGAGAACTTCGGACGCACATTATATTTTTTTTAAATGCGCTCAACTATCTGCGTCCGAAGCCCATGAACTTCAGGCGCAGCTAGTCCAATATTTTAAAAAAATCAAATTTTAATTACAAAATTATCATCACGTCACTTTATGCGTCCGGTGTTTGAACTTCAGACGTAAATTGTCCTATTTTTATGGTCATTTTTGTACTAGTAGAAGTCTATTATTTCGTTGCTATTGGAACACTATTATAGAAACAGAAGTTTTATAATTGCATCAAGCCTAACATTGTTTATGTGAAATTGCTAGCAACATTTAATGCTCCGTTTGCAATGGAATAGTTTTTAACATACCCTCCAATATCTTTGAGGTACAAAGATTTTGGCATTTTTGCGATAAACCAATATGTGGTTTTAATGGCTATTTGGGTACATGCTGTTTTATTTTATTCCCATGATGTCAAGTTCCAAATTGGTTATGCTATATTTTAACTCCAATGTCTTATGTGAGGACGATAAAGCTGATGTTACACAAATGAAAAATGGATACGTTTATAAATATTTGACAAAGTATATATAGTGTCAAAATTCATCCCACATGAACTCAAGAAGAGTTACGAGATTATTATACAAAATGTTCACTCTAGAGACAATCTTGAAAATTGTACTATATCATTTCTCTACACTTGCTTTTGAGAATTGTTTTATATTAGAACTTGTAGATTTTGTAGATTGTTATCTTCAGGGGGAATGACATTTATTTAAGGAGTAAATTACCAAAATGGTTCCTCGACTATGTTGATTTCACATTTTTTGTCGTAGTTATTTAATTTTGACTTGGCTAATTACATCCTTCGACTATCAATTTTTTAACCATTTTGGTCCTCCGGCAACTTAGACAAAAATTTTTTAGAGATATTATTGGAAGTTCGCTGTGAATTCTCCATTTTCTTTTGGGCTCTCTAGCGCCCTCTTCTGTTGCTCTTCTTCATGATCGTTCATCATCTCCCCGGACTTTTCCTTGTCCACCTGTGCTCTCCCTTTCAAAATCTGCACCAATTCCCCCCCATTGCCGCCTTCTTGTTTCTCATGTTCTTTATCAGCACCTTGTTGATGTCCGTCGGCGTCATCTCCGCTGCCTCAATCACATCCTCTAGCTCGTTGGAGAGGTTGTTCTCTACATTGGCACCGGCGTAGCCCAGGTAGTTCTTGAGGAGAATTTTGAGGGCTGGAAAAGTACAATAGCTCATGTGGATTTGCTTGTTCATTCCCTTTGCGCAGCAATGTGGGATCGAGTTTCTCTACATGGTTGGTGGTGAACATGAAAATCCTCTCGCTATCGTAGTAGGAACACGATCTGTCTGTGAAGTTCAAGATGTTGGAGGGGGTGATGGTGTTGGTAGCTCCATTGTCACAGGCTGTAACACCCCCAAACTTCTAACACAAGAATATATAAAATAAAGGGGAATATAAGTAAATAATAACTACTTTCAAGGAAAAAGTATTCAAGTGCGTAAGCATTAAAGTAACTCATAAGTTCAGGGGTGTCATGCCACATCCAGGACTAACTAATTTCGGATGCTAAGGCTAAAATCTAAACATCTAAAAGAAACAAATTCAAAAGTCTAAACCCGAACATCGGTTCATACTAGGTATCATTACATAGAATAAGTCTCAAAGCTAATCAAAACTCAAGTCCCAAACTATCACCAAGGGTGAACTGCTAGGTTAGCGAGTCTACCACGCGCTCTCACAAGCCTACTCCATACCAGAAACATTTATTAAAACAAAATTAGCGAATAATGCTAAGTAAACCCTACTCACTGTGTAAAATATGTACATACATAGTTTTGTATTCAAAATAGGTTTTGGTACAAATAGTACCACTCACGCATTCTATCAAACTCCACAAGAAGGTTTTCAAAATGATAACTGAGCACAAGGTTATGAGTTTATGAAAAGGAAATGCATTTATTAAAGTAGCCTTCTGAAATAAGATTAAGACACAGGAGAGTACCTGGACCAAATTACTCAATATCCACTTATACAAGATCACTAGACTCAAAGAAACATAATAAGAGTACGAGAGTTCATTTCTGACAAAGTACTTATACATATGTTCATACAAGTACGTAGATATTCATAACAATATAATATAGGAGGAATATGTCCGTTGTCATCTCAAATAGGTTTCTAAATCATATCATAACTGCACCCAAACTCAAAAATCATAATAAAGTAGTAACCATATCGCAATAGTATGGCCATAATATTGAAGTGTCATATACAATTTTAGAGATAATAATGAACCTTAGCAAAGCAGAAACTCCACCGTAGTGAAGCCTAGTTAATGGTATCCACACATCCACCACCTCCGCCCAAACAGTAGAACCTCATCTAATCACAACAGTCTAGCAACGCAGGACTCTACCGCAGCGAAGCCTAGTGAACGGTGCTTCCCACACATCCGTCACCTCCGCCCAACCAGTAGAACCCCACTTAATCACAACAACCTAGTAACGCAGGACTCCACCGCAACGAAGCCTAGTCAACAGTGCATCTGTCACCTCCGCCCAAACAGCGGAACCTAGCAAAGCAGGACTCCACCGCAGCGAAGCCTAGTGAACGGTGCTTCCCACACATCTGTTACCTCGGCCCGAACGGCAGAACCCCACTTAATCACATTCATGTAGAGCCGGAGCTCAATCTCCAACACAATCCATGACAATTCAATCATTAGGAAAACCTCCAAAATAACACATTTAGACAATTCCACTAAAATAGTACATTTCATATTATAAAGGCATACCCTTCAAATTACTTTAAGTATATAGTATTCTCAACATACATACTTATTATACCATTTAAAGTAGCTAAATACCATTTCCCAAATGTAGGGTTTAATCATGAAATCCCATATGTCATGTGTATACCAAATATAAGGTTCCCAAGTATAAGTATATCTAAAACATATATATATATATATATATATATATATATATATATAGATTATATATTTCTAAAAGTATAGGTTTCAAACCATTAACACTTGTTATGGTTAATAGTTTCCCCATATAAGAAAACTATTTATATAATCCTAAACACATAATAGGTTTATTAAGTTAAAATACTATCACAAGGGTTGAAAGAGCTTAGTTGGGGATAACTTTAATTATTAATTAAGAGGGTTAAGGGTTCAAATCTCATTTCAAGCAAAATAAATCATGTTATAACTATAATATATTTTTTTTAAAAAAAATACACAAACAGGAATGCTGGAAAGTGAGACCTATTCTCTTATTATATTGGTCTAGAATTGTAGGGAATTAGTAAGTTGGGGTCTTGCATTTATTCACACACACATATATATATACATACATACACACACATTAGTAAGCATGGTATGATAAAATTATTATTAAGTTGGGGTTAAAGATATATATTATAAGACCTATATAATAGTGAATTGGGCCATCTAGTTTAAGATATTCATAGTATAAAGATAAGGCTTTATTTTATACATTGGGCTATAAAATAAAATATCTTTAAAATGGACTTTGTATTAGAAGATAATATGCTTACTATTTCTTAGCTTTTAAAATAATCATGATTGAAAAATAATTTAGTATTAAGAAATAATTTTACAAAATAATTTTTGAATTAAAATATATAGGGTGTTACACAGGCGTTAATGGTACCGGGAGTGGAGGAGTAGAAGCGAGCAGTGGTGTTATTCTGGCCAGTCGTTGGTTTTCTTTCTGCTGGCGAGGTCGATGGAGCAGTCAATGTCCTTAATTACTATGACCGATTTGGAGCTTGTTTTCATAAGTAGCTTTTGGAGATCGAAATTGGTGTGGATCTCGGTGAGTTCCAGGTCGTAGATGTCGTAGCCCAAGAAATTCACCATGACGGCTATCATACTAGACTTTGCGGTGTCCTCCCAGGGTGGCCACGAGAGTCTAGAGATCCGCTGCGAGAGTTGGTGTACAATAGGTGATCTCGATTTTTTATTACAAAGTCAAGGTAGGACCCGATGGTGGTGGGCGTGGAGGAGAAAGTCGTGCTTCTCCTCTGAATTACTTCATTACCCTTATACTTGTCGAAAGTTTGGTGCCTTAAGTCATCGGAGGACCAAAATGGTTAAAAAATTGATAGTTGAAGGATGTAATTAGCCAAGTCAAAATAACTAGGACCAAAAAGGTGAAATCAACATAGTCGAGGGACCATTTTGGTAATTTACTCTTTATTTAAGTCAATCCTGAAGATTAGACTTGAATCAATCATTAAGATTGGTTATCCTGAAAATTATGCCCTGAAGGATTATGATTGATTAATGGTTGTACTCTTTTTTCCTTAGCTAAACTTTTTCCCATCGAGTTTTTTCTTAGCCTAAGGTTTTTAATGAAGCAACCCCGTATAACACATGTTTTGAAATGGATCATGTACTCTTTTCCTTGATTAGGTTTTTCCCACAAGATTTTTCTAGCAAGGTTTTTAACAAGACATGAGTGTAGTAAGATAATGGCCAAGTGGGAATGTTGTGGAAATATATATTTTGATGGCATTATCCTATTTTCTAGGATCATTGATCATATTCTGTTTACCCATGTTGTATATGTATTTCTTGCACTGATCTAATGAGAAGGAGGTTCTAGTGTTCATGAGTTCAACATTCTCTACCTTCTCCATCTTCTTCTCTATATTGTTTTGAATATACAAGCACACATTTACACAAGATTCATATGAGAATACATTATTGATGGATACTATACTAGGCCTGGGCCACATGGACCGGCCAAAGAGAGTAACTGGATCAAGAAGGCCTAAGAAGGAGACCCGGTACAGAGCTACCGAAGAGTACAATCAGGATTGGACTTAGTATTTTTAATATTAGTATGATTAGGGCTTATTATTTATAACGTAACAAGGACTACCGAGGCAGGCCAGGATTCTTACTTCTTGTAGGGCTCTAGGCACAAAATATGTAAAAATAGACCCTCCATACATGGAGAAGGGACAAGCAATTCTGAGTAATACAATACCTATATTCTCTCCATATATTTTTCCTATATTCTCGCTATTCTAACGGTAGTGTTGGCCTGCCTTTGACTATCCAAAAGTCATAAAACCTATATTGGTGTCGTCCGTGGGGAACTGATACGAAAAGCTTCGTACTTTCCTCTAAACTTGAGAAAACATGGTGACTACACGACGAAACACGCGAATAGATCAGCTAGTGAGGGGTTAGTGAGAAGCTCTTAATCCCTTCTTGCGGACCATCTAACCAACCAGCTCCCTCGTGGGATGCCAGCCAAGAGAATCCTCGGAGGGAGGAGAGAACCCACTCGGGCATACGTCCACCGGACACTAGTATCCCTCGGATCCAGCCGGTCGAACTCCCCCCCTGAGATAATGGATGTCGCCGAACACCTCCTTAGATTCCTAAGCCCAAGACGAACGATGAGAGGCATGTCCCAGCCAGACCCCTCTCATGAAACCATGAACCCCGGACAGCTCAAGGGGGCTCGCAGGAGAGACGACGGAGGGCAATCTCAGTCCATGATCATTTGGAACCCTAAATCTACAATCCACGGCCCCACGACATGGACAAGGGAAAACCGTGGCAAAAGGCCCACGACGAAGGGTTAGGCTCAACCTCTGCGGCGAGCCCAACCCACCCACGCAACCAACCCCCATGCGAGTGGAGTCGCACAACGATGGTTCTTATCATTGCCGCCATGATCTATTTACTACTTTGAAACCTTAGGTGAACGATTCATAACATACTTTGCGGGAAGCATAGAAACCAAAAAGCATTTCATGACCTTGACCACCATACGACAAGGAGAAGTAGAGACCCTGAAAGAATTCTTGAGAAGATGGCAAAATGACGTACAAAAGGTGGAGGATCTGGATGACCGAAGAACTTTAACACTCTTCATAGAGGCCCTAAGATTAGGGGACCTATTCGCTAGCCTACGAAGGGATACACCAGAGACATACGCCTAAGCTATCCAGCGAGCCAACAAATATGTAGAGACAGAAGAAGCTTTACGACAAAAGCAGGAAGCAAAGCGATCCTGTGATGAAGCAGGAATGCATCTAATGGACCGATTGTCAAAAAGAGAAAGCAAACCAAGTACCCACAGAAGACCAACCAGCCCCCGTCATGAAGTGGGCCCCATACCTATGACCCATCAAGTGTATAAGATACAACCACCCTGCCCCCACGTCTGTAGGGGACCTACCGTCGCCACCTCCCTTGCAATCATCCGATAGGGGGCCTAAATATTGCCGTTATACAGGCGTTTAGGACATACCACTGAGGAATGCATCACTCTGCGAAAAGAAATCGAAAACATCATCCAAAGAGGGCGACCAGCTACTCGTCCCAACCAATGGCTAAGGCAACCCAGGCACCCAAGCAAGGACCCCATTCCTATTGATCGAAGAACAGAGCCCCCTCTAGAAGGTCCCAATAGGCGAGGCAATGAGTGTGAGGGGCGAGACAATGAGTGTAAAGAATAGGAAGAGCGGAACTGGAAACACAAGCCCGTAATCCACTAGAGATGATATAAAAGACTGATTGAGTGCGTTTGGAATTCAAGACGGCACAAGAGATTTTACTTATAGTTTAGAAAAATAAATTCATATAGTCAGTTATCATGTACTTTCGAATATTATAGTAAGATAATAAAGTTATTAGTTCGAGTTATCAGTGAGCCACTCTCGCACTATTCATGGATCATTCGGTCTTCCCACTGCCCGACCGCGCGACTGAAGATCTCCAGGAACATAGTTCAAATAATTTACACCGGAACGCCTGTAAGGTAATAATCAGGTTACGATAAAACAAACGGAGATGACGACCAGAAGTAAAAACTTGACAAGGTCAGGCGTTGAAGAGTATGGGGTACGATCGGGAGTTATGGGTAAGAAGTTTATGGTAGAGTATAGGGGTTATAGGAGAATAGTCTAATAAGTAAAATGGTCTAAGGCAGAGTCTAAGAATTCACGGGGTAGTTAGGAAAACGAGGCATAGGAATAAGTCTAGACGATCCACAATTCTCATTAGCCAGTAGAATACACATATACCCACCACAATGTGGATGAAATGTATATTCACTAGGCAGTGGAAGACTCATATACCCACCGGAAGGTGGAAGACATATACCCATTAGCCAGTGAAAGACACGTATACCCACCACAATGTGGAAGAAACGTATACTCACTAAACAGTGGAAGACTGATATACCCGGAAGGTGGAAGACATATACCCATGAGCCAGTAGAAGACACATCCACCACAATGTGTGGGTTGTGACCAGGTCAACTTAGTCGAAGATGATTAAACAGCATCCCTTAGCATACTTTCCAGAGACTTCGAATCCACGAAATCTCAAGAAAGTGGGGGACTGGATGATGGATAATAACTAGGCCTGGGCCAAATGGACCGGCCTAAGAGGGTAACTGGATTAAGAAGGCCCAAGAAGGAGACATAGTACAGAGCTATCGAAGAGTACGATAAGGATTGCACTTAGTATTTGTAATATTAGTAGGATTAGGGCTTATTATTTATAATTTAACAAGAACTCTCAATATGAGGCAAAGCATGATTCTTATTCCTTGTAGGGTTCTAAACTCAAAATATGTATAAATAGACCATCTATACATGGAGAAGGGACAAGCAATTCTGAGCAATACAATACATATTGTCTTATATTCTCGCTATTCTAACGGTAGAGTTGGCGGGCCGTTGACTACCCAAAAGTCATAAAACCAACCATTATTATAATATACAACAAGATCTACATTACTCTATTGCATAATTATAAAGCTAGTTTTTAAATAGCAAGTCACATTTTGAGCATGTTTATATGGTGCCAATATTTGTGACGCTGTGGATAGATATCAGTCAACCTAGATAGATAAGAGTGTCCCCATGCGATGTGAAACCTCATCACCAATAAAAATATCAGAAATAAATTATTATTGCAGATTTCTATTAAATATATTTTTTTTATGGTTGTAAAATTTCAGAATAATACATCCAAGATTCAAGGTCCCTGTCCTGTATTCTGCTTAATTAACAACATTTTATGGTATTTCAGTTCAGCACAAGAAAGCTAGACTCCATTTAATTTAGTTATGCTATCAGATCTTAAAATTCATAGTTTATGCATTAAACATGTCCTATCTATCCACTTGCAAGATTCCTAAAGATTCTGCTTCAGTGGCAACAGTATCTTGCTTCTTGATTCATAGAGGGCTCCGAAAGATTAGTCATCTCACGGTTGTTTCCCTGTCTGATCATTCTTTTTCTTCTCTGAATTCTTGTTCAGCTATTTTAGGGGAGGGATTGAAAGAGAGATCCTGGAAAAAAGCTGTAAATTGTCATGGGAATTGGCCAGTTTTTTGCAGTGAAGAAAGGGAGAGGTCGAAGGGGAGAGATCCTGTGTGGGTTGTGACCAAGAAATCCTTGGGTAGAAAGAAAGCATTTTGGAGGAAAATTATGTGTGGATCAAACAAGTTGAGGAGTGTAATCTTGCTCAATGTTATCACAGTTGTGTACGGTATGTAATCGAATCTTAGAACTTGACATAAATAAAAATATTAAAACAAATAATTTATTAAATTCAATCAAAATATAAAAGAATATGATAATGAATGTAATCTAGTAATAAATAAATATATAAGTAGATAATGCTGACAATGTGCTTATTAAGTAATACATAGCTAAATAGGTGATAGATGATTCTGTTTTTTATTTAGAAAATAGTTTTTAAAACTTCTCCAATTTTCTAGTAAAATTAAAAAATATATTTTCTGTTTTTAAAATTAAAAAGTGTACTAATAAATATGTTTTCTGTTTTTTATTCTCCAATTTTTCAGAATACTAAAAAAAATTCTCTAGTCAATAAATGGTCCTGAGGGCTAAGGTACTAAGCTAATGTCTTTGTATGCATGTAATTAATGAGAGATGTTGGATGGTACAGCAAGTAACATTTGTGTTGTGAAAGAGGTGGAGACATTGATGGATCCAGCAGCCTTCTCTGCAATGCGGTTCTTGATTTGTGCAATTCCATTCCTGCCCTTTGTGTTCCAGGCAAGAAATGATGTTGAGACTCGGAATGCAGGGATGGAGCTGGGATTATGGATCAGTTTAGGGTACCTCATAGAGGCATTAGGACTACTCACCTGTGATGCAGGCCGCGCCTCCTTCATCTCACTCTTCACCGTATGTAACCCATTCTTCTGCAACACCAAAACATGTATTCATTATTGCAATCTCTCTCTCTCTCTTTCACACACACACACACATATATATAAAAGAGTTCAGGTGCAGGTATATCTTCAGTACGGTTGTGCGATTACAGACAAACATTAAAATAGTGCACCTTTAAGTACACAAACCACACAATTAAAGTTTTTAAATGGTGTACTTTTAGTACACAAACTAAGCACCCTAATAACACAAATCGCACACTAAAGTTTTTAAATGGTACACCTTCCGTACACAAACTGCGTGCCTTAAGCACACAAATAAAACACTTTAAGAACACAAATACACCTAAAGTTTTAAAATGATGCACCTTTTAAGTTTTAACATTGACGCACTTTAAGCATACAAATCACGCACCTTAAGAAGGAAAGGAGCGCACCTTTAGAAGGAAAACCACGCACCTAAAGCTTTAAGTTGACGCACCTTAAGCACACAAACCAAATACCTTAAGAATGAAAATTACACACCTTAAGAAAGAAAACCACGCACTTAAGCAACCGCACAACTGCACCAGAGAAGACCAACTGCACATGAACCCATTTATATATATATGTATGTATGTATGTATATCTAAAGCTAGCTAATTTGATCCCTGCTAGAATTATCATTGCATTGCATTGTTTACTGATGAACAACAGGTTATTATGGTTCCATTGTTTGAGAGCCTCTTAGGAGCAATAATCCCTGCTAGAACATGGTTTGGAGTGTTCATGTCTGTCGTAGGTATTGCCATGTTGGAATGCAGTGGATCTCCTCCAAATGTAAGTAAGGAAGGAAGGACCAATTTTCTTTGGCCCGCATTCACACACTCCGGACCATTTGCTTTTTCTGTCAATGGCTTACATGATTGACTTTCTGCGGGCATTTGTTGGCTTGCAGCTTGGTGATCTGCTCAACTTTCTTAGTGCCATTTTCTTTGGCATTCACACACTCCGGACTGAACAAATAACGAGAAGCACAAAGAAAGAGAGCATGCTACCACTTCTCGGATATGAGGTTTCGATCTGCTCTTATTTTCTAGCTCCCAATTCAATAATAGATTCATGGTTTTAAATGGCTCTCTCAGTATTGCATTGCAGGTTTGTGTTATAGCTGTCATGTCTGTTATCTGGTATGCAGTCGGGGGAAATTTCGATGGATTTCAAGAGTGTGATATCGGTGGCGGATGGTCTTGGAGCATGTTTTGTGAGTGGATGGTTGCATTTCCTTGGATTCCTACACTGTATACGGGTGTATTTTCCACTGGTTTATGTCTCTGGGCTGAAGTAAGTATATTATATATGTTCTTCATCTTCCCAAACCCCTCCCCTCTCGCAAGTTTTAGCAGATTGCTTTCATTTCAAACCATCTTACAACTAACCAAACATGTGCAGATTGCAGCAATGCGGGACGTTTCAGCCACAGAAACAACAGTGATATATGGGTTAGAGCCATTGTGGGGGGCTGCTTTTGCCTGGTTTCTCCTTGGTGAAAGATGGGGCTTAGCTGGATGGATAGGAGCAGCCTTAGTACTAGGTAGGTAAAACTAACTATATTTATTACACACCCACATGTTAATGATGTTTCTCACTGAAAAATGGTGTCCTGTGATGTGATGTGATGTAGGGGGAAGCTTGACAGTCCAAATTTTGGGATCTTATAGTGAAACAACAAAGGGGAGTGACAAAAAGGGTGATCTGCTCATTGCTTCACAACACAAAACCCTACCAAACTCAAACTCACTCTCAGCTTCTCCTGTGGTCATCTCTACAGACCACAACTTGGTGGACAGGTTGAACAAATAATAAACCTACTTATATTATATAGCATATATGTACATATCTGCTAAAAGTTTAATAACACCACACGGCACGGCACTGCACATTTATATTTTATGTTACATATTCATACTCTAAAATATATATTCAGCACTCAGTGTATGTTTCAATGCTGTAGATGAAGAGAATTATTCATGAAGCAATATATATATATAGCACAGCACACAAAAATTTATAATATAGTAATAGCCAACATTCTTTTTAACATGCCAAACATAAATAGTCAATCAAATTATTGCAAGCGTAGTAAGTACTAAGTAGTTCATTGACTTGTAACAGATAAGCAAAAAGTAATAATGCTTTCTGAGGATCACTTCTTTGCAATGAACAATCCCCACCTCTGCTCTCCAGATGAGCTCCAAGCGAGCTTCAACTTCCAGCCTCCAACTATGTCATTGTAGTCCTCCTGAAAACATTTCATTTCATGTGGAAAAGTATATATAGATATGCCATTAGTTCCATGCATGCATGACACAAGATGATTTGGAGAAATGGAATGGTACTTAATAGATAGATGGGTCGACGTACTTCTGAGAAGTCTTGGATAAATGCTTCTTTTTTGTTTTCCACAGCATCTAACTCCTTCTGGAGCACTTTCATGAACTGCAACAACAAAAATGCAGTACATAATATTATTATGTTAGATTTACACAGTAGAGTGGGGTATAGAGTTAGTTATACATATAGTCTCAGGCACGAAAGACCCCTATCGATATTGAGGAGGAGTACCTGATCGGTTCGGTCCTCTGCAATCACATCTTCAAAACCAGCATCTCTGAGCATCTAGATATATATATATATATATATATATATATATACCAGAGAGACAAACAAAATTGAATCAATCTTACAAGGAGGTTCAACAAACATATATATGGAGAGCAAAAAGATTTAAGTAACTAAATGAACAAACCAATTTTTCTTGCTTTTGACAGACAGATACCTACCTGGCCATATTCTTCTACATCATGTAAGTCATACCCCCTTTGCTTAATATACCCTGCAAATTCTTCTGATGGAGGTCCAGACCTTTTGCAGTAATCACTAATGAGGACTTTGCCACCTGGCTTCAACCATCTGTAGAATGACTTGAAAAGTGCAGGTTTGTCCTGCAAAAACATAAAAAGGTAAAGAGAAATTAAACCAAGTTTTATGGATGGAGCAAAGTGAATTATTATTATTATTATTACTTGAATATGAAGAATGGTGTCGCGGCTGTAAATGATATCAAAGGTGGCATCAGGATATGTTTTCTTAGTGCAATCAGCAACCTCAAACTCAACACTGCACTTAAGGCCAATAGCACGCTCCAGGGCAATAGAGATCATGTTGGTGGACAGGTCAATGCCAATTACATGGACATCGTAGTTCTCAGCCATGTAAAAGTCACCTCCACCAATGCCACACCCAACATCTAGCACTTTTTGCCCAGGCTGGAGATCCAATTTCGCAACAAATTCTTTTGTTGTCTCTGTTCAGAGCAGCAACCAAATCAGAACGCGAGGACTTCCGTTCCTAAATTCACAACTTAAAAGGAAATAAATATATGAAACACTTGAACGAGCATACCAAGCCCTCCTGTGCTCACAAAGCCTGGTCCAAAAACTCGTTCATATCGCAATATACCACTGCATTTATATTGGACAGTATCCAAGAACCGCTGGAATCCCCTGTCACCTTCTGAACTAACCTTCTTCCATACCCAGCAAATCTGCAGGGTGCAGCAAATAATATGTATGCATCTTTCTTCTCTTTTTTTTCCCCAATAACATTGAGTGAATAATGAAAAACAAAAGTACTGTCGTACCTGATTTTGATTCTTTTTGTTTCTGACATAAGCTCCAATGCACTTGCAAGCAATCAGAGAGAGTTCAAAGGATTTTCCCTTACCAACATTCAAATGGCATTCTTTGAAGACCTGCAATCATCAATCAGGGTCAAATTAAAGAAATACACTAATATGAAAAAGTTAGCCTTAGGATTGGTTTAAGATTGATTCATGAATGAAAAGTTGGCAACTCAACAGTAACATGGCTAGATAGCCAATAATGATGATCCAAAATCATGATAAACTAGATGTAATTTAATAATTGCTGGGTTGGGTTGACCCTAAATTATATGAAATTGAACTGAATTCTCTTTCATTCATTTTTAAATAAATTAAAAGAATTTTCTTTCTTTTACAGTATTGATTTATGAGGAGGATTTAAGATACCAGGCAAAAGCATGGCAAAGAATATTCAGCATATGGCATGTGATTGTATGAATTTGGTAAGTATCATAATCAGTATCGTTGCATGAATAATGTTTCTTCGTAAGACACAATAATCGAGCTTTTAGTTATGCAAATTGCAGAAGAGATGGAAACAAAGTTGAGACCTTTGTATAAAATTTAGGAACTCGGTAGTGAGTTGGATTGTTCTTTCTCTTGTGATCTCCAGATTGATGGAAGCATGATTCTCTGAAGAATATGTACCCACCAACTTTCAGCCACTTGACCATCCTCTCTGCTAGGCTCTCAACCTGCAGGCAATGGATAGGACTTTAAGGAAATAATAATATTCAAAAAAGGCCATTCAAGGCAAACAAACAAATCTGATGGAAACTAATTAAAACAAAATTGTTTATTCCTCTATCTTTCATATGATGTTACACTTTTGGATGGTGAGTTTACAGTTAATTATGTTTGATCTTGTATCCATGAATACACAAGTCCAAAGAGAAAAGAATTAATTCACCTCTTGATCAGAAAGGTACATGAGCAGCCAGTTGGAAAATATTAAGTCCATAGACTCATCTGAGAAATTCAAGTCTTCAGAGGCTACATCAGCACACATAAACTTGATATTTCCAAGGTGCCCATTGATGGCTTCATTCTGCAATTCAGTTTTAAGTGTTTAGAGGTATTATATCTAGCAAAGTTATCATCAAGTTTAGATGAAACCCACATTAAGAAAATATTAATCCTCAACAAGCAAAGTTATTATTGAACTAACAGTCCTATCAAACAACAAAAGAAAACAACAGGAAACACTGAAAAAGGTTAAGTGCCATATACCTTCTTAATTGCACTTTCAATGAAGTCCAGAGCTATAACTTGCCCTGCTTTTTGAGCTAATTCACCGGTGAAACGCCCAATACCAGCACCTAGTTCCAACACAGATTTCCCTTCATATGCAGGAAGCATAGAAAGCACCTGGATGAATGGGCGGGAAACAAAATTAAGATTTAATAAACATCAATATTAGAAGACAATCAAACACAGAATCCTGTCCAAGCAGAGGAGAGGAAAATACAAACAAATTAAACACTTTAATTAAAAATAAAATAAATAAAAAAACAGTGATTCTACCTTTCACATCCTTAAGCGTCAACAATATGTGACTGCTTCTTTGTATATATGATTAATAAGCAAATTTATTTTTTAACACGTGAAGTGAACATTAATAAGTATAATTGGAAGGGAAAATAACATTTATCTAAAAAAAAGAAATTAAATTTAAGGCTTGAGATCTAAACCCAATAAATAAATAAATCCACCATCTTCATTAGAGTATCTTCTTGAAATTTTATACTTGGAACTTCACATTTTAAATTATCTTGTATATATTTTATAAAATCTAAATTATATTAAAAATTTATACATAATAATAAGTTGAAAATTTTAAAGAAGATTGAAATCTAAAATTCAATTCCAACAAAAAAGGTTTAGAAACAGTTCTAAAGAGGAAGAAACTTCTATGCAACAGAAAATTACTTAGGAAATTTTTTTTTTAAAGGAAGATATTTCCTTCGAATATTTAATATTAGTTTTTTTAAAAAATAAAACTAGTTGAAAAAACCTTTAATAAAAGTAAAATTTATAATTAATTTTTAGATACCGTAGGATCCTGTATTGTAGTAGCCTTTTAATTTTTCAAGGTGCCCCTCTTTTTTTAAAAAAGGTATAATCAATTTCTCTACAATCTCATTAGACAACTAATAGAAAATATATGAATAAAACAATACACCAAAAATCGATTTTTTTAGTAATTAAGTAGTTACCTTAAGGATAGTGGTCTTTAGAAATATTTGGGTCAATTTGTGGTTTAAAAGAAGCAACTGAAATTATAAAGTCATCTCATCCATAATTATAGGATTATTTCTATATTTGTGTGTTATCTATACATGGAAGTTATTATTATTATTATTATTATTGAGATCTCTGCCAATTTAAACATTTTATTTTCTTTAACTAAATAGTCAACTAATTGGAGTGGGTTCGAGCCTTAATGGAGGCAACTGTTGACTCTTTGTATTTCAGTAGGTTGAGAAAGTAGAGACTAAAGTTCAAACTTCGACAACGGCACATATACTACATTGTAACAGAGTCGGTAGCACTCAAAAAAAATAGGGGAGGTATTATGCCCAAATGGACAGATCTCTTGTGTACAAGAGTGGGAATTCAACCTTATGGTTGGTCAAATAAGCCCCAAACGGCCGAACCGTATTGAAGGCGATGGTGGAAGGCGCCTTCCGCCGCCGGATTATGGCGATCCGTCAATGGAGAACAGAGAGAGGAAATGGAAGAAGAAGAAGATTTAAAAGTACCTCTGGTCTCTCTTCTTTGTCTAGATCAGTAGCCTTAGAATCAAGCATCATGGCCTCCACGGTCAGCTCCGTGGAGTGCTCAATCCAGTAACTCTTCTGAACCTCACGCTCTTGTCCTGTAAAGGACATAATTCACATTCAATCAAAACCCAGAATCGCAACAGATAAATAAAAACAGAAAGTGATCAAGTCTCTTCCATTATACGTTCATTGAACGACGGACCTTGAAAAGCTGCCATGGCTGATTGGATGATCGCTGTAAAGAGGTTAAAAAAAAAAACCAAAAAAACAGGGAAAAGCAATGCGGACAATTTGTAAATTATGGATGAAACGCCGCTATGGCTAACAGCCCTCAACCGCGAGGCGAGATCTAGTGAAGGAACGGGATCTACGGTTGCAAGCTTTGCCTCTCTGCTGCATCCAAAAACAGAAAGGATTTCTGCTATACTTATAGAGCAAAGAACAAGAAAACTTGGACTTCACTGTTAGTATTGAAAGGGATGGATGTGGTGGCGGAAGCCGGAACTCTAATAGTGTTAGTAGATGAATGCCAAGTGCGGATCATAGAAGAGATGAGGAAAATGCGAGAGGACAGGTGGAGAAGAATATTTTATAACCAATGTGACACGTGATTACGATCTAACAAACTTCACCATTACCTGCGAAAACCCAAACATTTGAAAATTGAAATGCATGTCATTTGTGCATTTACCGGGCTGTTTGGTTCGGATCATCTTATAGGTAATCTGAGTCTGGTAATGTTATATTACCTTGTTTGTTTCAAGTTATGAGATTACCTGGTAATGTTATATTACCTCAAAGCTGATGTAGCGGTAATGTTTCAACGTAATGTGATTATCCCCATTTTTTTTAGGTAATCTAAGATTACCTTGAATTATTCCAACTTTGTCCTGATTAACTAATCCTTAATAATAATAATAATAATAACACAGTAACATATATAAAATAAATATATGTTTATATAATCAAATATACATGAGTGTATATTTATATATTTATTTTTTTAATATTAAGCATCAATACATTCATACATATAAATAAATAAAAATACACACAATAAGGCACACAAATAAATATATATATATATATATATATATATATATATATATATATATATATATATATATATATATATAGATATTATAGTAAAAGGGTGTGATTGGTAACCCGGAAAATGATTTCCGGAAATCATTTTCCGGGCTTTTGGTGTTTGGCAATATCCAGAAAATGTGGTCCACGGAAAATGAGCTCATTTTTCCAGAAAATGACTTCCGGACAAAAAATTCGGAAGTCATTTTTCGAAAACGGAAAATGGCTTCGTGCGACGTTTTTTTGTAAAAAAAAAATAAAAAAATTATTTCTAATTTCTAATAAATATTATTAGTTTATATATTTTTATATTTTAAATAAAATAATAAAATATATAATTATACATTTCTACTCATTTTCCGAAAAATGAACCAAACACACACAGACAGTTTTTCAGAGTACATCCAAACACCAAAAATGAACTCATTTTCCAGAAGTCATTTTTCTGCTTTCCAAACACACCCTAAGTTTATGTTAGGACCAGGGCAGAGTTATGCTATTTTTAGTAGAGTCAATTGATACCACTAATATTTTATTTCTTATTATTTATGTGTACATATTTTTTTAAAAAGTTTTAAAATTGACCATCAAAATATATAAAATTAAGGTGATATTAAAGAATTAAAAACATAACTTACTTTTTACTTTAATGTGATTTAAAAATTATGTATTGATAGAGAAGAATTCAAGTGCGAGTATAGCTTCCCGTGTAGTTGTGCGGTTGATTAAAAAGACGCACCTTAATAATACAAACCACGCACCTAAAGTTTTAAAATAGTGCACCCTAAGTACACAAACCACGCACTTAAGCACACAAACAAAGCACCTTAAGAACACAAACCACGCGCACCTAAAACTTTAGTTCGACACACCTTAAGTACACAAACCACGCACCTTAAGCACACAAATAAAGCACCTTAAGAACACAAACCACACGCACCTAAAACTTTAGTGCGACGCACCTTAAGTACACAAACCACGCACCTTAAACACACAAACAAAGCACCTTAAGAACACAAACCACGCGCACCTAAAACTTTANTATATATATATATATATATATATATAAGGATATTATAGTAAAAGGGTGTGATTGGTAACCCGGAAAATGATTTCCGGAAATCATTTTCCGGGCTTTTGGTGTTTGGCAATATCCAGAAAATGTGGTCCACGGAAAATGAGCTCATTTTTCCAGAAAATGACTTCCGGACAAAAAATTCGGAAGTCATTTTTCGAAAACGGAAAATGGCTTCGTGCGACGTTTTTTTGTAAAAAAAAAATAAAAAAATTATTTCTAATTTCTAATAAATATTATTAGTTTATATATTTTTATATTTTAAATAAAATAATAAAATATATAATTATACATTTCTACTCATTTTCCGAAAAATGAACCAAACACACACAGACAGTTTTTCAGAGTACATCCAAACACCAAAAATGAACTCATTTTCCAGAAGTCATTTTTCTGCTTTCCAAACACACCCTAAGTTTATGTTAGGACCAGGGCAGAGTTATGCTATTTTTAGTAGAGTCAATTGATACCACTAATATTTTATTTCTTATTATTTATGTGTACATATTTTTTTAAAAAGTTTTAAAATTGACCATCAAAATATATAAAATTAAGGTGATATTAAAGAATTAAAAACATAACTTACTTTTTACTTTAATGTGATTTAAAAATTATGTATTGATAGAGAAGAATTCAAGTGCGAGTATAGCTTCCCGTGTAGTTGTGCGGTTGATTAAAAAGACGCACCTTAATAATACAAACCACGCACCTAAAGTTTTAAAATAGTGCACCCTAAGTACACAAACCACGCACTTAAGCACACAAACAAAGCACCTTAAGAACACAAACCACGCGCACCTAAAACTTTAGTTCGACACACCTTAAGTACACAAACCACGCACCTTAAGCACACAAATAAAGCACCTTAAGAACACAAACCACACGCACCTAAAACTTTAGTGCGACGCACCTTAAGTACACAAACCACGCACCTTAAACACACAAACAAAGCACCTTAAGAACACAAACCACGCGCACCTAAAACTTTAGTGCGACGCACCTTAAGTACACAAACCACGCACTTTAAACACACAAACAAAGCACCTTAAGAACACAAACCACGCGCACCTAAAACTTTATAGCGACGCACCTTAAGTACACAAATCATGCACCTTAAGCACACGAACAACACGCCTTAAGAACACAAACCACACACCTAAGGTTTTAAAATAACGCACCTTAAGAAGAAAAACTGCGCACCTAAAACAACCGCACCTAAGAAGGCCAATCGCACGGGAACCCATTTTTATGTGTGTGTGTGTGTGTGTGTGTGTGTGTATAACATTTTCCTTAGTTAAGATTTTTTCCCACTAGTTTTTTTTAAGTCTAAGGTTTTTTAATGAGGTAACCGGCGCAAGTCACGGACTATATGGTTAGTTTTTCCTGACCGAACCCTCATTCATTGGCACTTAAGGTTGTGTTCTTTTTTCCCTAGCTAAGATTTTTTCTTAGTCTAAGGTTTTTAACAAGGCAACCGACGTAAGTCACGGACTATATGGTCAGTTTTTCCAGCCCGAACCCTTGCTCGTTAGCTCGACGTCAGGGCACGGACTGGGGGCTACTTGATATACCGCCCTGTAACACCCCAATTTTCACATCTCGGATTTATTGCAAAATCCCTAATAATACATTGCGGAAGTATCTAACCAGCAAAAAACTGGGTGTTACCGCCACGCTTAGGTATCTCTCCTATACCCAAACGCTAATGCTAAACTTACAACATCAAATAACCACATCAATATTCCAACTTAATACATATGGAAATAATTCTTCCAGGGTGTCTATTCTAGGATAGAGTAGTCTTTAACCTCGACTCCCATCCTATTCAGAGCTCATCGGGCCACAGAGGCCCACGCTAGACTGCATCTAATAAAGGACACAATGAAGTGTAGTTAGCGCGACCTGCATCTAATAAAGGACACAATGAAGTGTAGTTAGCGCGACGGCTAAGTAATAAAGGACACAATGAAGTGTAGTTAGCGCGACGGCTAAGAAAGGAAATCCATTGTCACTCAAAAGTAAACAAAGGTTTCGAAAAACATAATACTCAGAAAACTGTAGCTTTACCCATAAGTTGCAATCTACCTGCAACCAGATTATGACAAAGGAAAGCATAGTAGAGTACACGAGTTGCATCAACATATAATACTTTTCATTTCCGAAAATTTCCATCATTTAATTCAAAAGAGTTTAACAACACACACTTTACTATTCAACTCTGGTGACATTTTACTCTGCGATCTAGTTACGGAGTAACTAGATTTTATAATTAGTGAAATCACTTAATTTCTTTTTGGATAGATATAGTGTAATCTTAGAATGGTTTCAAGAACCTCGGGCCGCGGCACTCATGCCTCCCGCAGCTCAAATGTCTCAATAATTTCATAACTCCTTCTCTTCTCAGCGAATAGACTTCGCTCTGCAGTATGAATTGATCATACAAAAACATTTCAATAACTTTCTCTCTTCTCAACGAATAGACTTCGCTCTGCAGTATGAATTGATCATACAAAAACATTTCAATAACTTTCTCTCTTCTCAACGAATAGACTTCGCTCTGCAGTATGAATTTCTCTCTTCTCAACGAATAGACTTCGCTCTGCAGTATGAATTTCTCTCTTCTCAACGAATAGACTTCGCTCTGCAGTATGAATTTGATCATACAAACCTCGGGCCGTGGCATTTCCAGCCTTCCCGCAGGTCTCCTTATCCCAACCTCGGGCATTTCCAGCCTTCCCGCAGGTCTCCTTATCCCAACCTCGGGCCATGGCACTCCAGCCCCAGGTCTCCTTATCCCAACCTCGGGCCATGGCACTCCAGCCCTCCCGCAGGTCTCCTTATCCCAACCTCGGGCCATGGCACTCCAGCCCTCCTGTAGGTCCCCACCTTATTCCAGAAATTAAGGGTAGCAAACATGATTCTTTATTTTCCTCGAGTTTAATTAGCATATTCACATGATGACTCAAAACAATCATACTTGTTCAAATATGTTTCCAAAATACCCATATTTGTTAATGATTTTCGTTATAAAATTTCCAAGTGACAAGAGTCACATTTGTTTCTTAAAAACACCATTTTTCCTACCAAATTGAGGAACATGATTTACAAAATAATATTCGAGCTTTCAAAAATTTACTCGGTTGCCCGTAGGCCTTTCAAACATCATAACACTCGGGAATAAAAACATCGGGGTAAGGTTCGGTCGAAAACGAGTCCGCGTCGCGCGGACTCGCGGTTGTCCGCAGCAGCGGACGCACGGCGAATGCGTGCGTCCGAGCCGCATCCGCTGGTTCGGCAAATGGCGCCGAAATTGGGCGCGCGTCCGTGCCAGCGTCCGGCCTCTCGGCCGTGACGCCGAAACTCCTGGGCGTCGATGGACGCGCGTCCAAGGCCGCGTCCACTCGATTCTGCCCACTTCGGGCAGCAAAAACGGGGTTGTAACGTCCCGATTTTCCACTATTTTCACAAGTATAAGCTTATATGGACGTAAACACAACATATACATGCATAAATTAACTATGAACATGCATACAAAAGTTACCAAAAATCCAAAATGTAGTTTCTTGAGCCAACTTGTAGATCCATAAACTTAACACAAAATATTTTCATATAAAATTCCTAGTCACATAATTTACTAGCATTTGATCACCTTCAAGTGACTAAGCCTACTTAAGGGATTCCTTACCTCTTTAGAAGATTTTAAAACCGTAGAAGTTGATGATTTCCTCCTTCGAACCTTTCACCAAAGATCCTAAACAAAATCACCATAATAACAACATTTTCATGAACCTTTAGTTTACACTTCGGTTCTAGGAAGGATTCAACCGAACAAAACCAAAGCCTTACCTATACTAGAGCACTTGAGTTGAAGAGATGCTTAGGGAGTTCTTGATCACAAAGTAGAAGACTAAGTTTTTCTTTCTTCTTCTTTTTCCTTATGATTTTCGAAATTATGGGAGATGAGAGAGGGGATGATGATGAGTTTTGCTTGATGTTTAAGAAACAAGTGCAACATTCCCATACCTCTTACGACATGCATTAATTACCTCCACCATGTGGTAATTAGGAGTGCCACATGTCAACTCCCCATGGTAGCTCTTGAAGAGTAAAAATTCACTTTGCCAGTTTGGGGTTAAATCAGATGAAAGTTCGGAGGATTATAACTTAATTCGGGAAAATTCTAACACCAAAATTATCCTAAAAATAATCCCGTCGATAACCACTAAAATTGGGAATTTTTCGGTATCTCGCGAAATATAGGTACGAAGGTCCGTAACAATTTCACTCTTACAGTCCGTTTAAATTTCCACTTGAACTAAACAGGAAGTTCAGGCTTAATCGTATCATACTTAATAATCCATTTTCTAGGAAAATTCGAACTGTATATACATCCTTAAAAATTTTACGGTTCGTGACCGGTACGTAGATCGCAGCTTTATTAATAACTAGTCTCACTTATAGCAAGCCTTCTGAAGTACCGAGAGATCATCTCATAAATGTCATAGCTTAAAAAAAAATATTTTCGAACCTTAACTTTGTCGGAAAAACCGAGGGGTTACACGCCCTATGTATATTGTACGTTTATTCGGTATCGAGTGCTGGTCTAGGTGCCTATATAAAGGGCCTTAGCCCTTCAGTAGGGGGGGCTTTTTTTTTTTGGGCTCCTCTACACGCACACACACTCTCTCTCTCTGGAAGATCTCTCTACAACATTGAATAAGAAATAATGAAGCTTCTATCATTTCTACTTGTCATGTACATTCTTTGCACACTACTATACGAGAGATGAATTTGTTCCATCATACACCATTTGATAGTATACAAAATAATATGCTTTCAATACTCAAATAATGTACTTTCTATGAATACAAGATACATTTGATATATACTAAAAGTACATTATTTGTGTACTAAATGTACATTATTTGATAGTATACAAAGTAATGTACTTTCTGTACTCAAATAATGTACTTTCCATGCTTTCCTCGTACTCATCTCCGGTCCACAACTATTTTCGACGGGGCAAGATTATTGGGGTCATGAAGAGTAAGTCCGTGGGGCGAGGATTTTGGTTGAAATTACGTAGACACATATCAGAGAAGAGAATTGATGAGGGTCTTGTGCATTCAAGAACAATGAGAGAAACTACAATTATTCATTGAAATTCTTTTCTTCCTCTCCATCCTTCTAAAGTGTATTAGGATATGTTAGATAAATGATAATCAAATATAAGATCATAGGGGCATTGAATACATAAATACATATATATATACATACACATGAATGATTGAGTGCGTGTACTAGTGATTATATTGTAGGATGTCTGTTTCACTATCTTAGTGTGTGCACCGGTGTGGTGTGGATTTATGTGTGCATTGTTTTTGGGGTTTTGTGTTTGGTATCTCTTCTAGTTAGTTTTTTTTTTTTTGCGTAGTGTGTGCATGACATTGTTATGTTGTGTGCAATTTTGTTATATTGTTGGTGCTTCTGTGTCTTTTGTTTTTAGAGATATGGCTTTGTTGTTTCCGGGTTCTTATATGTATTCGTTATGTAACTAAGAAAGTCAAGGGAACTTAGTCTGAGGGTTCTGCAACTTAGGAGACCCCTGGTGATGAGATTTTGTCACATCGCCTTTGGGTTTTCTTGCTTAGTTGCAACTTGCAACAAGACTCGCTTTGGGATGCACCGGACTACGGGCTAGCTATAAAGGATGATTTCGACTACACTATTTGTTTTCAAATCTCAATGATCTTTAATCCAGTTGTGCACGAGCTAACTGCAGAGGATGAGATGCAATTTCCTAGTTTAAAGACTTAGGTTTCGACTACACTTTGGGGAATATGTGGATTGTGGGCTTGGGCCCTATTTTGTGAATTATATCCAGTAAAAAACATCCTGGATATTTATTCGAGGGGTAACCTGGTAGAAAACATCTTGGGTTACTAAGTCTGGTTTACTACCCGTTGGGCTTGAAATCCCAATTAGGGGGTGTGCACACTTAAGGTAGCGGTCATGTTTCCACCTGTGGTGTGTTCAGTAGGGAGTTACTGTTCAATTGGGACTTCGCTGCGGTGATGATCCTGCCCCACTATTGAGATTTGAATTCCTCCATATGTATATGTGATACTTGGAAAAGTGTTTTGAGAAATATGATTTGAATTCCTCCATATCTATGATTATTGAAGTTTACGGTTGCAATAACTCAATTTATAGTTAGTCAATAACCGCTAAGTAAAGACTTCGTTAACGTATCTATAGAACTAGTTCAAAGTCTGGTGCAGTAAAGAAATGCAAAATGCATAAGGTAAAGAATATACGGAAGAAACAGAAAGCACAAGAACGAAACAAGTTTGGTAACCCACTCCGGAATAACCAATCCTACGTATGGGGGGCACACAATATGGCCAGCCCAACTTTTCATTTCATATCAACTAATGTGTTTACCAAACAAGATGATCACGAAGTGAACGCTTCAAGGGATGTATCTGCTAATCCACAACCTCTAAACTACATTGAAGTGTCTTGAAAAGTTGGTGCAAGTTTCCCAATCTTCATAAGTTAAGACTCCCACTTAACTGCTGCTCTCCCAAGCTGCTATTGTGGTTTCTATTCCCTTCTACATCATATCTTCAATCAACTTGAGTTGAAATGAATTCATCAAGTTGTTCCGGTTAGTCTTCTAGATAAGCCCTTGAAGGAGTAATGTACAATTCAGAATTATTTCTTGAAAAATCATCATCCAATTAGGTTGAGGATGAATGCTATTTATAGATAGCATATTTAGTTTTCTTTCTAACTGAATAACCGTCTTGATCTTCATACTACACTTGGTCTTCAATCCTGGTTCGCAGCCAATCTTGGAGTCTTGTGACACTTTATGTTGTGCTAAATCTTTTAGTAGCATAGACTCAATCAAAGAGATATACAAATTTGAACTATATCCTGAACTAAATGTATTGTTCATAAAAACTAGAACAACATGAGGGAGGAAAGATGATATTAAGGAAATCCTTTTTTTTCTGAAAAATATTAATTTTATTAACAATCTCCCCCTTTATTTTTGAGTATTATGACAATGCATTTTTGTTAAAAACCAACTTAATAAACAATACTCTACTTAGAAAAAGAATTAGCTCTTTTCAGTTTTGATTTCTAGTGCCTAATCAAAAGAACCTAGGGCAAATAAGTTCACAAATAAACATCTAACATAAAATCCTGAGTGAACTTTTTGCAAAAACAGCAAAGATAAAAAAAAGTAAGTGCAATGAAAGGAAATAGAGTCATATTGTTCATGGCTTTACATCAAATAGGCACCAAGGCAAAAAACAAGTAACCAAGGGGCTAAAAACCAAAGAGAACTAGTTATGCTAGTTCAACCCCAATAGTAACCAAGTGTAACCAGAAGTAGTAAATAGAGTTTTAAGTTTTTGTACTCCCCTTCTTTGCCTAAAACTCAAGAATCTATAGCCTTGTGATTTTTTGGCAGGGCTGAGTATTAAGTAACGAGAAGATGATTCAGTCGACATCTCCCTCATTAGGAGATGATTCATCTACATCCTACATCTATTGCTGAGTTTATAGATGAGCATGTGGCTAATCCTATTATCCTTCAGCTATTCTCTTCTGTAGGAGTTCATTCAGCAGTCTCGTATCCATGTCCCTCCTCCTTATCATTACTGCAATGGCATTGTTCAGATCAGAAATGCTAGTTTTGAGAACCTGCTTAGTCATCAGATCAATTTGAATAGGCAATTGTGCATCTGGACTTTCTGAACTTTTAGGTGTAACATCTATCACATGGGACTCTGTAGAAGTCTTTTGTCAACCTGTCTGGTTTTTGGTGCATCAAGCACCTTATTGGAGTATGGTTTTAGACCTTGAGCTGGCAAAATTCCATTAATTAGACTTGGGTATGGAAATTTGACCTTGGGATCCTTTTGCTCCAAAAGGTTGACAATCTGATTGAAGATGACTTGTCCAAGATCCACTAGAGTTTCAGTGCCAATCCTGTATATTAGAGATGCCATCTCAAGATTTACTTCTCCCATGTGCTCACCAGCCAACCAGTTTGTGAGTGCCAGCTTCTGAAGTATTGCAAATTTTGATGTCAAGTAGTTTGCTAGTAGACAGTTGGTTTCAGGTGGCCAATAGCTATAGAGTTCACCTGTTAGCCTTTTGGTTATCACATTAGGGGTGATGTCTCCTTTCTTTATATCCTCTGAAAGTCCCAAGTACATGTTGATCTTACTAGCTGTGAAATTGTTCCATTTATGGCGATTCCAAATTGTGCCATAGAGAGGAGAATTGATATTCTTAACTTCTGCAATAAGATTTGCATAAAATTGTTTAATAATCATGGGTGGATAAGGTCTGATCTTTGTAACACTGTTCAGTAGATTAGATCTTTCATAGATGGAGATCAGTTGAGTCTTGGCTCTAAATTTCTCAACATCAATTTTTCTTTCAACCAGGATGTCTCTCTTGCTCATTGTTTCCCATATGGCATCTCCTTCTATATTTAGAAACTGTGTGCATAGGGTGCTGTGGGAGGTGCTTCATCAGGAGTGTTAGGCACTACTTGAATCTGGACAGGAGTTTGTTGTTTCCTCTTCTTTTGTCTCTTGGAAGGTGCAGGTTCAGATGGTGGCTCTTCAGGAGTTGCCTTGCGCTTGGACTTTTTTGAAGTAGCAGGGGATGAGACAGAAGTTGGTGTAGGGACTGGTTCTCTTATTAACAGTTGTTGGGACCTTGTTCTTTTTCTTGGTGGGATGTTCTGCAATACTTGTATCTTTTGGACTGGTTTGTCTTGCACATCAGCATTAGAGATTTTAGCCTTTCCTTTCTTTTTGGGTCTTCAGCCATGAGTTTAGTTAATGTAGGTTTCTGTTCATCATTCTCAAGAGCAGGAAGCAAGTCTCTTATATGAAAACTTTCAATAGGGTCACTTTCAAGGAAATTTTGGGTAGTATTAGGAATGTAAACAGGTGTTTCTAGTGTTGCAAGCTTAGTTTAAGTGGGTTGATCTGTTTCAGGAGTTTTGGGCAGAGTGATGTTTGTCATAATTTTGAGAACCCTTGCTTCTAGGAATTGGTTTAGAATGGTCTGGAGTTGTTGAGATGTCAAACTTATGGGTTCGACGGTGGTTTGTTTCATCAAAGAATATGGATCAGGTAGATTATCAGAAACAACAAGTTTTTCAAGAGCAACTGATCTTGTTAATTTAGTGGGAGTGAATGTGAAGGTGGTAAAACGAGGAAAAGCTCCCCGAGTATCGTGTCTCTCGAGGATGACAAATTGGAACGAATTAGTTTGTTGGCATTTTAGAGGTTGAAAAGAAAGAGTTACGGGATTTGCTAAGATTGGAGGTCATTTGTAGGAAGGTTTGAAAGGTTGTGTGGGTTGTGATAAAAATAAATGGAAAGGTGGAGATCGGGGCCTTAGGCTTCTCTATGTGGTCTATCTTTGTATGGTTTCGTGAGCTAGAGATGTGGAGTAGACTAGGGAGTTCATGGCACATCACCAAGTGGCGTCACACTTGGACTCCCACATCCTCATTCGGTTGGGGCATTTTGTCAAACACCTTGTCTACAACTCCTCTCGGACCTCGTCCTTTCGAACTAAGGGCGGAGATGTGGGTGAGTTGGACTCGTGAGTGGCCGCTATCGCGCACACACTCACTTCCTTTGGGTTTGCTACCTAATGTGGCCACAAAAGGCACAAAGCTTGAAGAGCATCATCCACACAAGTTCATCATCCAACAATCAAAAAGCTCACATTTAATCTAGCAGTTTATATCAAGCATCCACATAGATTAACCTTGGGGCCACCAATCCCCTTTCTAATCTACTCTAACATTCTAAAGAAACAAGAAAAAGAAAGGAAATCTCAAAGAAGCAAATATTAGATTAAGAGTTGGATAGAATAGTTACCACCCTCAAGAGGGGAGTCTTTTACAATTTGTCTTTGAAATCCCGATCTTCCTCCTTGCCCTTGAAGCTAATCTAATCTAGGAGAAAATGAATTTTTCCCCAAGAGGGGAGAAAACCCTCTACAATTTTCAGATCTATCCTGTTCTAAAAACTTCTCTCTCTAGGTTTAGGGCAAAAGGGATTTATATAGGTGACAAAAAGGAACAAATTTCCCAAAATGGCCTTTGGCCCGACCACGCATGCCACCACGCGTGGTGGTGGGCGTGGATGGTTACTGGAAAGATTCCACGCCCAGCTACACGCATGTGAGGCTGCGTGGGATGATACTGCATTGCGGCTTCGTTTGTCTTTTGCTCTATTTTAGTCTCAAATCCCTCTCCAACCTGTAAAATATCTAAAAACTCTTCCTAGGATCGATGTTAGAAGATTTTAATCACATCTGAGCTAAAATGCATGCAATTGTTATGATCGGATGGCAAAACATTGCACTTCTAATCTATTTTAGACCCTTTTTGAGTACCATTCTTGGTGCTTATCAAAGTTTCCACAGTTAGATCTTGCTTGTCCTCAAGCAAGCATACTTTTCTAAACTCTAATCATATAAGCACCAAGGATAGTTCATTTTCCTTCATTGTCAATTGATCAAGCGATATGTAGGTGTTCGGAGTTGAGCGGGTGAAATTCCCTACACTATCTACCAAGACCACTAAACTCATGCCGACCGAATGTAAGAAATATGCTAAGGAAGTGAGGTCTCAAGAGATGGATATGACATAAAGAGTTTTGCTCACACCTTCAAGCATGCAAGTGACAGAAGAGTTTCACCTTGTATTTTCTAGGGGCCTCCAGCCGATCCGACTAGTGGGAATGATGTGCGTCCCTCAGCCAATTTCCAACCAAAACGCCAAAGCCCCTTTACGTTAATATAAGGGAGGGCAGGGACATGGACCGCTCATCGCCATGGCTTGGGCGATCACTCTATTTTCTAACTTCCTAGGATAACGTCATCAGGCGACCCGACTTCACATGGAGCCCCATGCTTTTTCGAAGACAGTGCAATGGGTGCCTGAATCCTAGCGAAGTGGCTCACCTCCTCTCTATTTTTCTCATCTTTCAGGATCTCTTCGGGGTAACTGACTTCACATGGATCTCCATGCTTTTTCGAAGACGGTGCAATGGTTACCCCGTATTCAAACTAGATGGCTCACCTCTGTTTTTATCTCTAGGAGTGGCCTTTGCCCTTTCTTTTCACCATATCAACCCCTCATGCCTTTTTCTAGGGATTAGGGATTTTTCACTCTAAGCTCACTTAGGCTCACCTTTTGCCCCATGTCCTGCTAAGATTAGTTAAATTTTCGGGCTTCGCAATTCTTATCTTTCTAAAACTCAAAGGATTCACACTCCCACTTCGAGAGATCCTTGACTAAGGTCCAAACAAAATACAAGGTGAAGAAATGCAAGCACACATAAAAATTTTCAATTTTGGGTCAGATTGTGCAAATTGGTGCAAAGTGTAATTTCCAAAGCATATTTAGAACATTCAATTTTTGGCACAAGGTTAGGAGCCTTCCTAGATAGTATTGGCAATAACACGCCCTCTAGTTCCTATACCTTATTACTCAATTAATTGACTATTTCAAGAAGCATACACCCTTTCCACACTTAAGAGTAAACATCGTCCTCGATGTTTCCGTAAGGAACGGAGGAAATAGGATATATGTTCGAAGGGTCCTACACACGCCCTTTTCCACACTTAAAAGTGTAAACTAGGCTGAAATAATTCGAATAAGATCACATCCGACATAACAATCTTATGCAACTCTTCATGTGTGATATAAGAAAATAAAGCAATCAAATCAAACAGGGCATTTAAGAGGGATAAAAGAAATACTCACAATGTGCATCCCTATTAAAATTTTGCGCAGTTTGTACTTGCCCTTCAAAATTTGGTCAGAGTAAAGGTAAAGAAATAAGTGAAGAATTGAGAGTCTACCTTTCAAGATTGGTTTTCTTGGATGATGGTGGAGTGGTCTCTTCTTCTCCTTATTTGTGGGTTGCCTCCCATGAGCGCCACGTTTAACGTCTTTGGCTAGACGAAACGTGCAAACAAGACATAACAGGAATATAACTGTAATACCCTGATTTTTTTTACTAAGGAAAATAATTATTAAGTTGAGAATGGTATTTATTTTCTTTAGCATAAAAAAGAAAATTATTTTTTTGTTCTTGTAGAGACTTGAACACAATCCCTTAATTTTTCATCTCAAGATCTTTACCATCAAGCCATCTCAATTTTCATATTTTTATTGTAAATTAGTATGTTGATATATTATTTTATGGTATATTTATTTAATATGATGCTTATACTTGAATTCTTTGAAAAAGTCTTATGAAGGTTATATTATTATTAAAAATTCTAAATAAGAAAATAATTTCATTCTATAAAAGTATATTATGTACTGTCTACTTTCATTTATATATATGTATATATATTTGGTTATAAATCTTATCTTTTTACGTAGTATATATATATATATATAAATATATTTGTAGATTAAGTATATAATATATATGTATGTTTAAAGTCTGATATATATTAAAAACAAATTTGACAATGAATGTGGATCCAATAGTGTCCATATTAATTCTACATGTGGATAATTGTGGTCAACCTAATCATCAAATCAATTTTCCACAAATTAAGCCTTTCCATAATTTTAATTTTCTATTCTTTTATTCTTACCTTTTCTCCTCAGACCAGGATTACATAAAATCTCCTTCATTCATTTCTTTTTGTTGGCCGAAAAATTCTAGTTCTTCCTACCCTCTTCAATTGGCTGAAATTTCACTACTCTTTAAAAAAAAAAAAAAAAAAAATCTCCATCATGGGTCAAGAGTGTTGAGACTTTAATCTTTCATTCCAAAAGGTGGATTAGCATGGGATCAAGAGTAGGCTTTGATGTGAATTTTGAGGATATCGTATCTATGAGTAAGTGTTTATGTCCACTTCTTTATTCTACTCTGTGAAATTTGTGTTTTTAAAGGTATAAAAATTTATATCTTTTTGTAAGTGGATTAGGTCCATACTTTATTTTGCTCGTAAATTGTATACATGATGTGTTATGAAAATCCTTAAAGTATGAATATGTTGTTCATGGACCATGTTAATTTGGTGAAAATTTTCCTACAAATTCTTGTGTATGGAATCTTCTATGTGATTATTAACTAAAGTTAATATGTATATTTTGTGTTCTGTAATTTCTTGTGGTTGCCGTGTTTATGCTTCCTAGAAAAATGTATATATTTGTTTATTTATTTATTTACAATATATGTATATGTAATCGTATATATGTATATGATTGTTTCTTTTTAATATATATACATGAATGTGGATGGCGTATGTACATGCTTATTTGTATGTGTATGCTATTTGAAATTTGTTATTGGATTACATACGCAACCTCTGTGTGTATATGATTAGTGTGTTATGCATATAGTATGGTAATTAAGTATAAAATATTTATTTGTTCATGTACACATATTCTGGATATAATTTATGTAACACCCCAATTTTCACATCTTGGATTTATTACAAAATCCCTAATAATACATCGCGGAAGCTTACATCTAACCAGCAGAAAACTGGGTGTTACCGCCACGCTTAGGTATCTCTCCTATACCCAAACGTTAAGGCTAAACTTACAACATCGACATCCACTTCCATCCTGTTCAGAGCTCATCGGGCTACTGAAGCCCACACTAGACAACATCTGTTAACAGAAAACACATTGAAGTGTAGTTAGCGCGACGGCTAAGTAAGGAAATCCATTGTCACTTAAAAGTAGACAAATGTTTGAAAACACAAATAATTTGGAAGTTCGTAAAGTTTTTACCCATGATTTGAAAACCTACCTGCAACCAAATGATTCACAGATAGTATAGTAGCGTATATAAGTTAAATCATGTAAAGTTTTCTCAGTTAAATACAATGGCATAACTGCCGCTCAAATCATTTTCATGTCCTTTCAGACAAGTTTGCAAAACTTTCATTTCCAGGAATTTCATCATTTTTGTCTCAAAGAGAGTTCAGCAGCACACTTCAGTGCTCGGAATTCATCACATTTCACTTTTCGACATAGTTACAGAGTAACTATAATTTTCATGGTCAGAAATTCACTTAGTTTCCCCTGAGTAAGCACGAGGCTTTCTTTTTGAATATTTCTCAATTCCCCACCTTTGGAGTATTTTCATAACTCCCTCTCTTCTCAGCGAATAGACTTCGCTCTGCATTATGAATTGATCATACAAACCTCGGGCCGTGGCATTTCCAGCCTTCCCGTAGGTCTCCTTATCCCAATCTCAGGTCATGGCACTCCAGCCCTCCCGTAGGTCCACCCTTATTCCAACCCCGGGCCGTGGCATTTAAGCCTTCCCGTAGGTCCCCACCTTATTCCAGAAACTAAGGGTTTGAAAACATGATCCTTCCTTCAGTTTTTCTTTCTTAAATCATTTCTTTTGGACATATTTCACAATTGAGTCCAATACTTAAAATTGGCTACCTCATTAGCCCCTGAAGGATTTTCAAAATACTTTCAGTGCCCGCAGGCTTTTCAAACACCATTTTCTCATCATTCTCACGTAGAGTGCCCACTCACTAAAAGTGGTATTTTTCCCTCAAAAAAAATAAGGTCTTGACAACCTGTATAGCATATGTTCTTCAACGTAAGTTTTCATAAACATTTAACTTGCCCAAAGGCTTTTCAAGCATAGCTCAAGTACGAGCAAAAATTGGAAGAAAACACAGCTGAACACAAGTTGGTCACTCATCGGATACTTATATATTCTACTAACACTACATATCTCCATTCCCAATACTTATTCCTTATCATGAACTTCAGTCCATCTTACAATCCAATCATCATCAGTAATCCATAATCATGGTTCCACCATTAACTAATAATAGATAGNTGTATGTGTATGCTATTTGAAATTTGTTATTGGATTACATACGCAACCTCTGTGTGTATATGATTAGTGTGTTATGCATATAGTATGGTAATTAAGTATAAAATATTTATTTGTTCATGTACACATATTCTGGATATAATTTATGTAACACCCCAATTTTCACATCTTGGATTTATTACAAAATCCCTAATAATACATCGCGGAAGCTTACATCTAACCAGCAGAAAACTGGGTGTTACCGCCACGCTTAGGTATCTCTCCTATACCCAAACGTTAAGGCTAAACTTACAACATCGACATCCACTTCCATCCTGTTCAGAGCTCATCGGGCTACTGAAGCCCACACTAGACAACATCTGTTAACAGAAAACACATTGAAGTGTAGTTAGCGCGACGGCTAAGTAAGGAAATCCATTGTCACTTAAAAGTAGACAAATGTTTGAAAACACAAATAATTTGGAAGTTCGTAAAGTTTTTACCCATGATTTGAAAACCTACCTGCAACCAAATGATTCACAGATAGTATAGTAGCGTATATAAGTTAAATCATGTAAAGTTTTCTCAGTTAAATACAATGGCATAACTGCCGCTCAAATCATTTTCATGTCCTTTCAGACAAGTTTGCAAAACTTTCATTTCCAGGAATTTCATCATTTTTGTCTCAAAGAGAGTTCAGCAGCACACTTCAGTGCTCGGAATTCATCACATTTCACTTTTCGACATAGTTACAGAGTAACTATAATTTTCATGGTCAGAAATTCACTTAGTTTCCCCTGAGTAAGCACGAGGCTTTCTTTTTGAATATTTCTCAATTCCCCACCTTTGGAGTATTTTCATAACTCCCTCTCTTCTCAGCGAATAGACTTCGCTCTGCATTATGAATTGATCATACAAACCTCGGGCCGTGGCATTTCCAGCCTTCCCGTAGGTCTCCTTATCCCAATCTCAGGTCATGGCACTCCAGCCCTCCCGTAGGTCCACCCTTATTCCAACCCCGGGCCGTGGCATTTAAGCCTTCCCGTAGGTCCCCACCTTATTCCAGAAACTAAGGGTTTGAAAACATGATCCTTCCTTCAGTTTTTCTTTCTTAAATCATTTCTTTTGGACATATTTCACAATTGAGTCCAATACTTAAAATTGGCTACCTCATTAGCCCCTGAAGGATTTTCAAAATACTTTCAGTGCCCGCAGGCTTTTCAAACACCATTTTCTCATCATTCTCACGTAGAGTGCCCACTCACTAAAAGTGGTATTTTTCCCTCAAAAAAAATAAGGTCTTGACAACCTGTATAGCATATGTTCTTCAACGTAAGTTTTCATAAACATTTAACTTGCCCAAAGGCTTTTCAAGCATAGCTCAAGTACGAGCAAAAATTGGAAGAAAACACAGCTGAACACAAGTTGGTCACTCATCGGATACTTATATATTCTACTAACACTACATATCTCCATTCCCAATACTTATTCCTTATCATGAACTTCAGTCCATCTTACAATCCAATCATCATCAGTAATCCATAATCATGGTTCCACCATTAACTAATAATAGATAGTTATCCTT